>NC_000075.6:25226385-25501385 GCF_000001635.26 Mus musculus
TAAGCAGGGGTTTGACTATAGAGAACAGTGGGTATAAAATGAAATCCTTAGACCTGAAAGTGCAACACAGTTAGGCCTGAGCCTTAGGAAGATAACTCTAGCAGTTTTGCTTTAGAATGCAGCATTTAAAATACTGGTTGATAAAGACAAATAAGCTGAAGAGTGGGAAAGAGCTTTCAAAAACCATTAGCATGTGACTCCACCAAATGGAGGAGAGACAAACTGAAAGAAGTAGGGAAGTCTATTGCAAAGCTCCACACAAGGATTTTTAAGTTTCACTATTTTCTAGATATGAAGCAGCCAGTGTGAGCATGAGGAGACAGTATCTATGGCTACCTGAGCAAAAAAGATATTCAGGCAAAAGGGGAACAAGTGGAGAAGAAAGTGGGGTTCACACCAGTGGGAAGGGGATAAGTTCAGAATATTGGAGGCTGAACATATTTTCAATATAGTGCATATTTGCATGAAATTGTCAAAATGAAACAAAAGGCTGAAAAAGAATTAATAGGCTTCTGGGATGGTAGAGAACAGAGAAGAATGATTTACAAGTTAATCAACAAAGTATTCTGTATTGGATTCATTAACCAAGGTGAAAATCAACACAGGAGTAGCCATAAGGTGCGTTCAGTTTAGGTCAGAGTTTAAAGTGTCTGAAATCCACCAGCATGAGATGACCAGCATTTGATAAGAAATATGGGCATACAAAAATAAAATGAACTGAGGGCTTGTTAGAGGAAGACAGGTGAGGGCTACAGCTACTGTGCTGTGAGTCATTCTCACAAAGGAGACAGGTAGACAGTTCAAGCCAGGAGGTAGATGAAACTAGGAACAGGGTACTTGCAGTTAAACCACAAAGATTGGAACAATGAATCTTCAGATAGTTTATATTTAGAGGGTGTGGGATTGTTTGTTTGTTTTTTAGAGACAAAAAAGAGTCCTGAATGGAACCTAAATGGCAGTCAACAAGACAGGAGAACCAGAAAGATGTAACACAGACTTTGGGGCAAGATGAGAGTTTGAGTAGATAAGAGTGGGAACTGAGTTAAATTGAGCAGACAAACTAGAAGGTTTTGGCTTTAGGAAGTTCAGTAGGCTTGTCATGCTGAGGATGCAGCAGGAGAAGAAAGCAAAGAGCATGAAATGTAGGTGGATGGACCATGGACCATGAACCATGGATCATGGACCACGTACCATGGATGGATGGAATTATCATACAGGAGCCTTTCTCATTTGAGTAGGAGAGCAAAGGTGGTAGATGCCAAGGGAGGGATTGGAAGAAAGGAAGGCTTAGAACATAAATCACTCTACATAATAGAGTTGCTGTACTTTTCTCCAAAGTAAAAACTTACTTATTTTTCACAGGTTAGAAAACTGTGGCTCTGTTCCAATCTGTCGTATAGCTAGAGAGAAGATAAAGGGAATGGGTAATAATTTTAATACAGTTAAATGAAAAAATAAGCACATCACATGACCTCTAGCATCTTCTAAAAGAGGCAGCAAACATGAAGAGTGTAGAAACTTAGTGAGACTATGGAAGACTGAAATAACAGGCATTGTTATTATTATTTTTAATTTAAAACTTGTATTTACTTAGAAACATTTATTCAGAATGTCAACAAAACAGCCACAATGTTTTTTGCAACTACAGAGTTAACAGAACAAAAATAATCTTCGTATAAGCGGCATCAGAGACAACTGAAGATGAAAAAAACCCAAAAATAAAACCAAAAGAAAAAAAAAAACAAAAACAAAACTACTGTCCCCATATATAACTAATTTATGTTATGCAACAACAAGAACCTGCTTTAAATCTCCATGACGATTTACAACCCCCAGACTGTACCAGGCAAGGTTAGTGGCTATTGAAAATACCACCAGGACAGGGCTATCTAAAGACACACTCAGTAGTGTGTTAACTATACAAAAAAGACACTGTACAGTTTAAAAACAAATCTTACACAGCCTTATATTTCAGTTTTTTTTCTTTAAAAGAGTGAGCTGTGTACAGGGGGGTTAAATGCTTTATAGACAAGAAAAAAAAACTGCGCTAGAACCAGCTTATTCATCATCATCATCTTCCTCTTCTTCCTCATCCTCTTCATCCTCCTCATCATCTTCCTCTTCCTTCTTTTTCTTGCTCTTTTCAGCCTTGACCACCCCCTTTTTTGCTGCATCAGGTTTTCCTTTAGCTCTGTAGGCAGCAATATCCTTCTCGTACTTCTCCTTCAGCTTGGCAGCCTTCTTCTCATAGGGCTGCTTGTCATCTGCTGCAGTGTTGTTCCACATCTCTCCTAGTTCCTTTGCAACATCACCAATGGATAAGCCAGGATGCTCACCTTTGATTTTGGGGCAGTACTCAGAACAGAACAAGGAGAAGGCCGAAGGAGGCCTCTTGGGTGCATTGGGGTCCTTGACCTTCTTTTTGGTCTCCCCTTTGGGAGGGATGTAGGTTTTCACTTTTCTTTCATAACGAGCCTTGTCAGCCTTTGCTGACAAATATCTTCGAATTTCCCCCTTTCTTTAGCAAACATGGTCTTCCACCTCTCTGAGCACTTCTTGGAGAACTCTGAGAAGTTGACAGAAGCATCCGGGTGCTTCTTCTTGTGCTCCTCTCGGCAGGTTTGCACAAAGAATGCATATGAGGACATCTTGCCTCTCGGCTTCTTAGGATCTCCTTTGCCCAGGTTTAGCTGATTTTCCTCCATGAGGCAAAGAGTCGCCCAGTGCCCATCTGGCTCTCACTTGCCCCAGCGCTGTCTCTATGGAATTCAATGCACTGCAATGGCTGTTATTATTATTATAAAGAGTAAACCAGTGAGAGGTGAGAACAGGAGCACACAGTGTTGTTGAGTCCCCAGGCTAACTGAATGGGAGGTATTTTACATTATCCAAACAACCCAATGATGTTATAAATTCCAAAGATGTCCAGGTGCTTAGAAAGGAAAAAGAAGACGTAAGTAGATGTTTTAACCAGGATTGGAACTTGGCTGAAATAAGAATAATGTGTCAGTCAGGCTGGATAGATGGTTCCATAGTGAAGAGTGGCTTGTGTGCTTGCAGAAAATCCAGGTTTGCTTCCCATCATGGCAGCCAGACGGCATACAACTGTTTATACCTGTAGCTCCAGATGATGCAACTCCTTCTCCTGGCTTCCAAAGCCACTGGAGCCATATGTACCAAAGTACATCTAGACATACGTATGTATGCACAATTAAAACTAAAAATAAGGGGTGGAGAGGTAGCTCAGCAGTTAAGAGCACTTTTAGGGATCCTGAGTTCAATTCCTAGCAACCACATGGTGGCTCACAATCATCTGTAATGGGATTTGATGACCTCTTCTGGTGCATCTGAAGACAGCTATATTGTACTCATATACATAAAATAAATATAAATCTTTTAAACAAAATATTTATTAAAAAAGTAAGTCACCATCAGAGTGCAGTTAAGAGCACAGTGGGATAAACTGTGCCTGCGATTTGGGAAGGGGGACTTTCGGAGGCTTGCTAGAGGGTGGAGGCATCAAGGGATGAGTCAGCAGTGAGGCAATAAGTAGAGAAAGGAAGACGAGAGGTCTACAGCTCTCCAGGATGGAGAGGTTACGGCTGATAGGGAGGATTATTATTATTCGCTTGCCAGAGCATTTGCGGCTGAATGATGTGGAAGTGAAGGAGGTCAGGGTTGCAAAGATGACCCAGATCAATTCTGAATCACAAAGAACATAGTGATTATAGATTTCCCCAATATGACAAAAGCCATATTAATATGGTATAAAAGAATATCTAGAAAAAATATTTGAAAGGACACAGCCTTTTCCATTCAACAAATAATACGTATTATTAAATATGTCCAACATGAGACTATATTTAAGAAAGCATGCTATACGAAGGATTCTTCTGCAAATGGTGGCTTAATTAACATTTAGACATTAGTTCCCACTGTCTGTACCGATGGGTGACCCTGTGCTGAAAGTAAAAAGTAGACAGTGGTTTCCTTGAGTAATGGAAAAAAATAATATAGAAAGGCTAAATCTAGTCATTGTGAAACAGCACCTTACAGTGAAACAAATAGTTGAACTAAGTAAATTATAGTGATACTTCAGAAATTGCGTGTGTTCATCATGAAATCGCCAGTCATTTCCTTCACGTTTTGCCTTGGAATATAAGCTTTCATATTCTTTCTATGTCGATGAACCCAGAATGGTTCACCAATATACCCCCTGGGTTGTCATAAGACTAACTTGGAGGTGGCACATCTGGAGCCACTGAACACACAAACCACAACAAGCTGGAATCACTGGCCCTTTGTACCCTGGATGGGTACAGAGCCACGATTTTCTAAAGTTCGAAAAATAAATAAGTTGTTTTTTAGAGGCAAGTACAGTGACTCTATTATATACACTCATCAGGAGACTGTGCAGAGTTTAGGATGTTGTAATCATCCAACTGAAAGGGGAATTGTTAGCTCACTATTGAAAGTATATGTAAACAGGCTCTGGGAGTACACACTATCTTCGAGTCTTTGACCAAACACAACAGCATCTGTTGACACAGTGTCAAACACTCTTTAAAGAAGACAGGGAAGCCCAATTTTTATATTACTTAAGTGGAATATAGACAAAATATTAATTATGAAAGTTGTATGGCAGATAAATTTATTGTACTTTTCTTGTATCTTCTGACTGTGCTTAAAATTTCCTTTGGTTAAAATAAATGAGAGAGAAATCCTATTTGTTCTCACTCTGTAGTTCCAACTGCTATCAAACTCACAGCCATCCTCTTTCAGCTTTCTAAGTGCTGGGTTTGCAGGTACCTGCTGAGCCTGGTTTAGAAAGTCTATTTATTGTGCTCATGTAGTTGGTAGATGTGAGGTGACTCTTGCTTTAGTCCTCCCTGTTGACATACAATGCAATGTCTGAAGAGTAGCTGACCACACTTCCTGCTTTTCTAGGACAAATTAGGTGATATGGACACTAAAATTACACTGACGTTAGATTGTATAATATCATTACTATTGTAACTCTTGCATAGGCTCTACTTCATTTATTTCTATGCACCTACATAGAAATAAATACATTCACAACTTTTCTCCTAAACAGGTGCCTTACCAAGATTCGGGCTGACTGAAACAGGTTTTAATTACTCATAAATGAATCTTAAGAACCCAATATATATATCATTATTTAATATTACTGTATGTTCACTGGCACACAAAATGTAAAGTGGAGAACAGCATGTAATAAATTGCCTTGAATCAGTTATTAAAATTTTATTAACCCCTATTATCTTCAAAGTGGCTACCAAGGCCTTGGTCATACAGCATACTGGGACTTCCTGCAAGAAAGTAAGAATAAGTGAAGCATAGTGATGTGGAAGTTCTAAGTGAAGAGTGGGGAATTTTATAAAAATTTGAATTCCCAGACCAAACAAAGAGAGGTCCCAGGAAGCCTTGAAAACTACTGCTCTAAGTCATCAAGCCTCGAGGGTGCAGTGAACCCTAGCCCAGTTTCCAGTTGGAATGCAGTTTGCAGGATGTGTGTTTGAAATCCATCCTGATGCTGGAGGGCAAAGATGCAAAGAGGGTCAAAGCCTAGAAACAAATCAGCAGGACCTGGGAAAGGGTCAGAACTGGATCTCACAAGCCTGTTGTGAGATCCTGGCTGGCTTGGGTCCTGTTGGAGTCCTAACTAAAGACTATTTAAAGACGGTTTTGTATTTTGCCATTGGCCATTGGTGTGTGTGTGTGTGTGTGTGTGTGTGTGAGAGAGAGAGAGAGAGAGAGAGAGAGAGAGAGAGAGAGAGAGGGAGAGAGAGAGAGAGAGAGAGAACGCAAAGCTCTTTACTCATGTAATCTCATTCCATATCCATGACAGTTCTTTGAGAGAGAAGCTGATGTGTTCAAAGTCAGATGGCCAAGAAGTGACTAACTCCTCCTAACCACTCGAAGGTCTTGTTCTCTATTCCCTCTTCATGTTGCCTTTAAAAGTTGGTCAGACTCCCGCATAGATAGCTGGGAAAACACTCAAGTATGAGGGGCTCTTCATTTTCAAAACATATTTTGATTAATTCTTTGAGAATGTCACACATACATACTGTGTATTTTGTCCACATTCATGCCCAACTCCATATCCCCTGTCAATTTTGTATCCCCCCTCTCTCTTACCATCAAGACAAATGTGTGCTACTTATATACTCATGTATGTGGGGGCATCTCCTGGAACCTGTTTGACGTTCCAAAGGTCACACTTTTAAAGAAAACCGATTGTCTTAAAAGTCATCAACAGTCTATAGCTCTATAGCTAGAGGTGGGGGCTTGTGCGTGCCCTCCCTCTTCATGCTGGAATGCTGACTGGCTTGATGTTGTGCAATCTTGGGCAGCCAATTACAGCTGCTGTGAGGTTTTGAGTGCAACAGTCCTGTCATAGCCACAAGACACTACTTAGCTCCAGTTCTCCCCAACCTATGGCTTTTACAGTCTTTCTATCCCCCTTTTTCTTAATAGTCAGAGTCCCAGGGGAGGGATTATGATATAGATGCCCCACCTGCAGCTGAGCATTTTGTAGACATTTATTGTTTGTGCTTTGACCAATTGTGAGTTTCTGCAAGAACTGCTTTCCACTGCACAAAAATTTCTGAAGCCTGAGAGCAGTACTATATGTAGGTACAAAGAGAGGAATTTAGAGGCAGTTTGATACTATGCCCATTTAGTAAGAAAATATTAGTAGATTCAGTCCTGGGGCTTAGAAGCTCCACTAACATAGGTTCTTGGCCAGATTTACAGCATTAGGTATGTATTTCCTTCTGTGGAGCAGGCCTTAATGAGTGCCACTATTTTGTCCATAGTATATCTTGCCATGTTGGTTGTTATTGTAGCTGAAAGCGTTCACGGTTGAATAAAATGTTTATGACTTTTCCCCTTCAGCAGCCTGCATGGCACCTTCTGGTATGATGAAACCTAGCCAGTAGGGGAAGGAGTGAGGGACTGAGGGAGGGGAAGGGATGTGGAAGAGGGGCTTCTAAGTCAGTACTAAGTTGATATCCCCATGTCCTATGGCATTTTCATCAATGCAGTCGTAACATCATGTTCTAGTGTTTAGGAAGCTTATGAAATAGTAGGTTTCCGAGGTGAGAGGGTGCGCCAGAGAACCTGACAGCTTCTGGAACAGGCGGAAGCACAGAGGCGCTGAGGCAGCACCCTTTGTGGGCCGGGGACAGCCAGCCACCGTCCGGACCGGAGGACAGGTGCCCGCCCGGCTGGGGAGGCGGCCTAAGCCACAGCAGCAGCGGTCGCCATCTTGGTCCGGGACCCGCCGAACTTAGGAAATTAGTCTGAACAGGTGAGAGGGTGCGCCAGAGAACCTGACAGCTTCTGGAACAGGCAGAAGCACAGAGGCGCTGAGGCAGCACCCTGTGTGGGCCGGGGACAGCCGGCCACCTTCCGGACTGGAGGACAGGTGCCCACCCGGCTGGGGAGGCGGCCTAAGCCACAGCAGCAGCGGTCGCCATCTTGGTCCCGGGACTCCAAGGAACTTAGGAATTTAGTCTGCTTAGGTGAGAGTCTGTACCACCTGGGAACTGCCAAAGCAACACAGTGTCTGAGAAAGGTCCTGTTTTGGGCCTTCTTCTTCGGCCAGGAGGAGGCCCAAATACAAGATATCTGCGCACCTTCCCTGTAAGAGAGCTTGCCAGCAGAGAGTGCTCTGAGCACTGAAACTCAGAGGAGAGAATCTGTCTCCCAGGTCTGCTGATAGACGGTAACAGAATCACCAGAAGAACAATCTCTAAACAGAGTCAACTATAACTACTAACTCCAGAGATTACCAGATGGCGAAAGGTAAACGGAGGAATCTTACTAACAGGAACCAAGACCACTCACCATCACCAGAACCCAGCACACCCACTTCGCCCAGTCCAGGGAATCCCAACACACCTGAGAACCTAGACCTAGATTTAAAAGCATATCTCATGATGATGGTAGAGGACATCAAGAAGGACTTTAATAAATCACTTAAAGAAATACAGGAGAACACTGCTAAAGAGTTACAAGTCCTTAAAGAAAAACAGGAAAACACAATCAAACAGGTAGAAGTCCTTACAGAAAAAGAGGAAAAAACATACAAACAGGTGATGGAAATGAACAAAACCATACTAGACCTAAAAAGGGAAGTAGACACAATAAAGAAAACTCAAAGCGAGGCAACACTAGAGATAGAAACCCTAGGAAAGAAATCTGGAACCATAGATTTGAGCATCAGCAACAGAATACAAGAGATGGAAGAGAGAATCTCAGGTGCAGAAGATTCCATAGAGAACATCGGCACAACAATCAAAGAAAATGGAAAATGCAAAAAGATCCTAACTCAAAATATCCAGGAAATCCAGGACACAATAAGAAGACCAAACGTACGGATAATAGGAGTGGATGAGAATGAAGATTTTCAACTCAAAGGTCCAGCAAACATCTTCAACAAAATTATTGAAGAAAACTTCCCAAATCTAAAGAATGAGATGCATATGAACATACAAGAAGCCTACAGAACTCCAAATAGACTGGACCAGAAAAGAAATTCCTCCCGACACATAATAATCAGAACATCAAATGCACTAAATAAAGATAGAATACTAAAAGCAGTAAGGGAAAAAGGTCAAGTAACATATAAAGGCAAGCCTATCAGAACTACACCAGATTTTTCACCAGAGACTATGAAAGCCAGAAGAGCCTGGACAGATGTTATACAGACACTAAGAGAACACAAACTGCAGCCCAGGCTACTATACCCAGCCAAACTCTCAATTATCATAGAGGGAGAAACCAAAGTATTCCACGACAAAACCAAATTCACGCATTATCTCTCCACGAATCCAGCCCTTCAAAGGATAATAACAGAAAAAAAACCAATACAAGAACGGGAACAACGCCCTAGAAAAAACAAGAAGGTAATCCCTCAACAAACCTAAAAGAAGACAGCCACAAGAACAGAATGCCACCTTTAACAACTAAAATAACAGGAAGCAACAATTACTTTTCCTTAATATCTCTTAACATCAATGGTCTCAACTCGCCAATAAAAAGACATAGACTAACAAACTGGCTACACAAACAAGACCCAACATTTTGCTGCTTACAGGAAACTCATCTCAGAGAAAAAGATAGACACTACCTCAGAATGAAAGGCTGGAAAACAATTTTCCAAGCAAATGGTATGAAGAAACAAGCAGGAGTAGCCATCCTAATATCTGATAAGATTGACTTCCAACCCAAAGTCATCAAAAAAGACAAGGAGGGACACTTCATTCTCATCAAAGGTAAAATCCTCCAAGAGGAACTCTCAATTCTGAATATCTATGCTCCAAATACAAGAGCAGCCTCATTCACTAAAGAAACTTTAGTAAAGCTCAAAGCACACATTGCGCCTCACACAATAATAGTGGGAGACTTCAACACACCACTTTCACCAATGGACAGATCATGGAAACAGAAACTAAACAGGGACACACTGAAACTAACAGAAGTGATGAAACAAATGGATCTGACAGATATCTACAGAACATTTTATCCTAAAACAAAAGGATATACCTTCTTCTCAGCACCTCATGGTACCTTCTCCAAAATTGACCACATAATAGGTCACAAATCAGGCCTCAACAGATTCAAAAATATTGAAATTGTCCCATGTATCCTATCAGATCACCATGCACTAAGGCTGATCTTCAATAACAAAATAAATAACAGAAAGCCAACATTCACATGGAAACTGAACAACACTCTTCTCAATGATACCTTGGTCAAGGAAGGAATAAAGAAAGAAATTAAAGACTTTTTAGAGTTTAATGAAAATGAAGCCACAACGTACCCAAACCTTTGGGACACAATGAAAGCATTTCTAAGAGGGAAACTCATAGCTATGAGTGCCTTCAAGAAAAAACGGGAGAGAGCACATACTAGCAGCTTGACAACACATCTAAAAGCTCTAGAAAAAACGGAAGCAAATTCACCCAAGAGGAGTAGACGGCAGGAAATAATCAAACTCAGGGGTGAAATCAACCAAGTGGAAACAAGAAGAACTATTCAAAGAATTAACCAAACGAGGAGTTGGTTCTTTGAGAAAATCAACAAGATAGATAAACCCTTAGCTACACTCACTAAAGGGCACAGGGACAAAATCCTAATTAACAAAATCAGAAATGAAAAGGGAGACATAACAACAGATCCTGAAGAAATCCAAAACACCATCAGATCCTTCTACAAAAGGCTATACTCAACAAAACTGGAAAACCTGGACGAAATGGACAAATTTCTGGACAGATACCAGGTACCAAAGTTGAATCAGGATCAAGTTGACCTTCTAAACAGTCCCATATCCCCTAAAGAAATAGAAGCAGTTATTAATAGTCTCCCAGCCAAAAAAAGCCCAGGACCAGACGGGTTTAGTGCAGAGTTCTATCAGACCTTCAAAGAAGATCTAACTCCAGTTCTGCACAAACTTTTTCACAAGATAGAAGTAGAAGGTATTCTACCCAACTCATTTTATGAAGCCACTATTACTCTGATACCTAAACCACAGAAAGATCCAACAAAGATAGAGAACTTCAGACCAATTTCTCTTATGAACATCGATGCAAAAATCCTTAATAAAATTCTCGCTAACCGAATCCAAGAACACATTAAAGCAATCATCCATCCTGACCAAGTAGGTTTTATTCCAGGGATGCAGGGATGGTTTAATATACGAAAATCCATCAATGTAATCCATTATATAAACAAACTCAAAGACAAAAACCACATGATCATCTCGTTAGATGCAGAAAAAGCATTTGACAAGATCCAACACCCATTCATGATAAAAGTTCTGGAAAGATCAGGAATTCAAGGCCAATACCTAAACATGATAAAAGCAATCTACAGCAAACCAGTAGCCAACATCAAAGTAAATGGAGAGAAGCTGGAAGCAATCCCACTAAAATCAGGGACTAGACAAGGCTGCCCACTTTCTCCCTACCTTTTCAACATAGTACTTGAAGTATTAGCCAGAGCAATTCGACAACAAAAGGAGATCAAGGGGATACAAATTGGAAAAGAGGAAGTCAAAATATCACTTTTTGCAGATGATATGATAGTATATATAAGTGACCCTAAAAATTCCAACAGAGAACTCCTAAACCTGATAAACAGCTTCGGTGAAGTAGCTGGATATAAAATTAACTCAAACAAGTCAATGGCCTTTCTCTACACAAAGAATAAACAGGCTGAGAAAGAAATTAGGGAAACAACACCCTTCTCAATAGCCACAAATAATATAAAATATCTCGGCGTGACTCTAACGAAGGAAGTGAAAGATCTGTATGATAAAAACTTCAAGTCCCTGAAGAAAGAAATTAAAGAAGATCTCAGAAGATGGAAAGATCTCCCATGCTCATGGATTGGCAGGACCAACATTGTAAAAATGGCTATCTTGCCAAAAGCAATCTACAGATTCAATGCAATCCCCATTAAAATTCCAACTCAATTCTTCAACGAATTAGAAGGAGCAATTTGCAAATTCATCTGGAATAACAAAAAACCGAGGATAGCAAAAACTCTTCTCAAGGATAAAAGAACCTCTGGTGGAATCACCATGCCTGACCTAAAGCTTTACTACAGAGCAATTGTGATAAAAACTGCATGGTACTGGTATAGAGACAGACAAGTGGACCAATGGAATAGAATTGAAGACCCAGAAATGAACCCACACACCTATGGTCACTTGATCTTCGACAAGGGAGCCAAAACCATCCAGTGGAAGAAAGACAGCATTTTCAACAATTGGTGCTGGCACAACTGGTTGTTATCATGTAGAAGAATGCGAATCGATCCATACTTATCTCCTTGTACTAAGGTCAAATCTAAGTGGATCAAGGAACTTCACATAAAACCAGAGACACTGAAACTTATAGAGGAGAAAGTGGGGAAAAGCCTTGAAGATATGGGCACAGGGGAAAAATTCCTGAACAGAACAGCAATGGCTTGTGCTGTAAGATCGAGAATTGACAAATGGGACCTAATGAAACTCCAAAGTTTCTGCAAGGCAAAAGACACTGTCTATAAGACAAAAAGACCACCAACAGACTGGGAAAGGATCTTTACCTATCCTAAATCAGATAGGGGACTAATATCCAACATATATAAAGAACTCAAGAAGGTGGACCTCAGAAAATCAAATAACCCCCTTAAAAAATGGGGCTCAGAACTGAACAAAGAATTCTCACCTGAGGAATACCGAATGGCAGAGAAGCACCTGAAAAAATGTTCAACATCCTTAATCATCAGGGAAATGCAAATCAAAACAACCCTGAGATTCCACCTCACACCAGTGAGAATGGCTAAGATCAAAAATTCAGGTGACAGCAGATGCTGGCGAGGATGTGGAGAAAGAGGAACACTCCTCCATTGTTGGTGGGATTGCAGGCTTGTACAACCACTCTGGAAATCAGTCTGGCGGTTCCTCAGAAAATTGGACATAGTACTACCGGAGGATCCAGCAATACCTCTCCTGGGCATATATCCAGAAGAAGCCCCAACTGGTAAGAAGGACACATGCTCCACTATGTTCATAGCAGCCTTACTTATAATAGCCAGAAACTGGAAAGAACCCAGATGCCCCTCAACAGAGGAATGGATACAGAAAATGTGGTACATCTACACAATGGAGTACTACTCAGCTATTAAAAAGAATGAATTTATGAAATTCCTAGCCAAATGGATGGACCTGGAGAGCATCATCCTGAGTGAGGTAACACAATCACAAAGGAACTCACACAATATGTACTCACTGATAAGTGGATACTAGCCCAAAACCTAGGATACCCACGATATAAGATACAATTTCCTAAACACATGAAACTCAAGAAAAATGAAGACTAAAGTGTGGACACTATGCCCCTCCTTAGAAGTGGGAACAAAACACCCATGGAAGGAGTTACAGAAACAAAGTTTGGAGCTGAGATGAAAGGATGGACCATGTAGAGACTGCCATATCCAGGGATCCACCCCATAATCAGCATCCAAACGCTGACACCATTGCATATACTAGCAAGATTTTATCGAAAGGTCCCAGATGTAGCTGTCTCTTGTGAGACTATGCCGGGGCCTAGCAAACACAGAATTGGATGCTCACAGTCAGCTAATGGATGGATCACAGGGCTCCCAATGGAGGAGCTAGAGAAAGTACCCAAGGAGCTAAAGGGATCTTCAACCCTATAGGTGGAACAACATTATGAACTAACCAGTACCCCTGAGCTCTTGACTCTAGCTGCATATGTATCAAAAGATGGCCTAGTCGGCCATCACTGGAAAGAGAGGCCCATTGGACACGCAGACTTTGTGTGCCCCGGTACAGGGGAACGCCAGGGCCAAAGGGGGGGAGTGGGTGGGTAGGGGAGTGGGGGTGGGTGGGTAAGGGGGACTTTTGGTATAGCATTGGAAATGTAAATGAGCTAAATACCTAATAAAAAATGGAAAAAAAAAAAAAAAGAAATAGTAGGTTTCCACACAGCTTCTTCAAACATCCTTAGTGCTCATTGTCTCTCCAGATCCTCTACATTCTCATCTCTCTCCCCTACTTAAACCTTTCTTCCAATTATTCAGTCATTCTCTGTATTAGTCAGTGTTCTCTGGAGTCACAGAACTTATGGAATGTTTCTCTATATTGATGGAATTTATTGTGATGACTTACAGTCTGTAGTCCAACTAACCAAACAGTGGTCAGATGTGAACAGGAAGTCCAAGAATCTAGTAGTTGCTCAGTTCCATGAGGCTGGTTGTTTCAGCTAGTCTTCTGTAGAAGTAGGTTCTAACAAATGTGCTGCCAAGTAAATGCAAGCAGATGAAGAGCAAACCTTCCTTCTTCCATCATCCTTATGTAGGTCTTCAGCAGAAGGTTATGGCCCAGATTAAAGGTGTGTACCTACACACCTGAATCTGGGACTTGCTTTGTTCCAGGCTGGCCTTGAACTCAGAGATCTCCTAGCCTCAGTCTCCTGGGACTAAAGGTGTGTACCTTGCCTGGTGGGCCTAAGCTTTTCATAGCCACCATACCTCAAGATCTCCATGCCAAGATCCAGGTCAGAAACTGTGTCCTCCAGCCTCAAGATCTGGATCAAAGGTGAGTCCTCCAATTCTGGATTATAGTTCATTCCAGATATAGTCAAGTTGACAAACAGGAATAGCCATTACATTTCCTTTCATATCACCCATAGGAACACTGGGTGACAAGAAGTAGCTCAGTGCCCATACCACACTCATGAGGGGGTAAAAAAAGTTCCCGTTAACTTATGACTGCCAAGGTTCTCATTATTTCCAGAATCATGTCTCAGCCAATGGTAGAAGTTTGTCTTTATGTCTTCCATGGCTATCCAGTTCTGTTTCTCCCCCCAGTACTCAAGGTGTATGTTTGGGTGGGCTACCTAATAATCTTCAACTGCCTTCACATCAAGCAACAGTGTCTGTTGAAAGATTCAAAAGGGCCGTGCTTTGGGAACTATTGATTTTGAACAAAGATTGGGAACTTGAATGAGTGAAAGTACTAACAGGACAGGGACACGAGAAGGGCTTGAAAGATGTGCTGAATTCCTGAAGTCACACTTTGGGATAAACTGGAGGCTAAGTGCTGTTGGAGAGAGATAAGATCTTTGGAGATAAAGGGATCAAGGGTTCTGTTGCTTCAGAAATTCTCATCAAGTACTTTTCCTACCACTGTACAAAGTACTCCTTTTTTCTAGGGAACAATATGTATGTGTAAGTTTTCACAAAGGAGTCTTTAGTGGTCATCATCCATCAAAGCCTCTTTCTTTTGGTAAGTGAGGTCACAGACCTCAGCACTGCTCTATTAGTATTCCAAAGGCCAGGCTGTCCTGCCTACAATCAAGGGTACACAATCGCACAGCTCCTGGTACCCACTCTTTACTTTAGTGCCACAGGAACTCAAAACAATGGACTTTTTCTATTCACCAATTACTGTTGAGCTCCTTACGGCTCTAACAAATGCATCCTACTAGTGGCTACCACGTAGATTTGCATATTTGCACACTTTTAGATTGAGAAGTGGTGATTTGTTTGCTGAGGCAGTGAATGATATCCTAAGATAATGTCAAACGTTTCGATAATTCCCTATAGCCTGTATATAAAACAGAACTAATTTTGTAAGTCAGCAGTACAAAGGCAATAAGAGCTGACTTTGTGGCTTAATTCTCTGCAAATTTTGAAAACCACCTGACTCTCCTGAGCTGTGATTTACACGCTGTACCACAATACAGCAACAATAACACTACTTGCCTTGAGAGGGTCTTCCAAGAACTGAATTGTACTATCTGTGAAAGTGCTCAAAGACATTTGTTGATGGAGAGCTACTTGATGTTCAATAAATAAGGCTTTGAAAATGTATTGTTAAACTTAAGAGACCGGAATCCCATCTACCTAAGTGCGCAGAGGAGAATTTAAGAATTATCAGCTTCAATTTAATTCAAAACAAACATGTCCTTGCAGGAATTCCAATTATACAAGTGGACAAATAAAAGGTACAAGGCTCCATTCCAAAGTTCATACCTTGGAGGTATGTTGCTCATGACAGGTTGACATTTTGCTAGGTATGTTCAAATATTTAATTTTAAAGCATAGTGTAAGCTGGGCGGTGGTGGCACACACCTTTAATCCCAGCACTTGGAAGGCAGAGGCAGGTGGATTTCTGAGTTCGAGGTCAGCCTGGTCTACAGAGTGAGTTCCGGGACAGCCAGTGCTACACAGAGAAACCCTGTCTTGAAAAAAACCAAAAAAAAAAAAAAAAAAAAACCAAAAAACCAACAACATCAAGAACAAAAAATTACTCCCCCAATAGCATAGTGTAGATTTTATACACTGTTCTGTAATTCTGTAATTTAAAATTTTGACTTAGCAGTGTATTTAGACCCAGTGTTCTATTTCCTCAGCTGGATTTTAATGATATAAATATGCTATTAATGAATGACCGCTTACTTATTATTTTTGCTCACTGGTGTATGAGTGAATTCTTAAGTATGTAGTCATATTTTGGCATGCGTACTAGGTATTTTTTTCTAGGACAAATTCCTAGAAGAAAAATTGGTGAGTACTCATACTGAGCAGCCTTTGTTAAGTTGCATGGAGAATGTTACAGGATCCGTTGTATCCCTCAACAACTACAAGCCTTTCATTCACCTGGGGCTTGAGAATGAGAGTGTATTTCAAGACAGGACCTTTAAGGGAGATTAAGTTATTAAGAAAAATGATGTTGTTAAAGAGGCCATAACTCACTCTGACTAGTATCCTAATAAGACAAAGAAGTCTGGATGTACAAAGATATCAACCATGTGCACATGTAGAGCAAAGACCATGCAGAGACAGAGAAATCAGGCAGGCGTCTGTAAGCTAAGGACAGAAGCTACAGGAAAAGCTAGCTTACTAACACCTTCATCTTGGCCTTTCAGCTTCTACAACTTTAAAAAATAGATTCACAGACATCCACATTGCAGTATTTCATTGTGGCAACCCAACTGAAAGTCGCTAAAGGCATGTGTCACCTGCTTGCTGATGTTACGAAGCTGCTGTAGTTACTCCCTCTGCACCCCTGACCTATCCAACTCTCATTGCTCTTATTGCCCTGGCATGTTGCAGTTTATTTAACCAGGTTGTTTACTCTGAACCTTGAGGAAACCTCAAAGATTTTGGGGGGTTTGTGAACAATAATTATTTATATTTTTAGTTTTTTTTTTTAACTAGGGTGTATGTGTAGTTAGTGTGTGTAGCTAATACATATCACAGCACATGAATGGGAAGTGAAAGATAATCTGTGGAGTTGGTCCCCTCCACCATCTATATGGATTAGATTACTGGGCTTGTGCTTTTACCTGCCGAGACATTTTTATGGCCACATCTTTGGTTGTTTTTTTTTTTTTTAATTTATAGTTTTTATTTTTTTATTTTATTTATTTATTTTTGGTTTTTCGAGACAGGGTTTCTCTGTGTAGCCCTGGTTGTCCTGGAACTCACTTTGTAGACCAGGCTGGCCTCGAACTCAGAAATCCGCCTGCCTCTGCCTCCTGAGTGCTGGGATAAAGATGTGCACTACCACACCCGGCTATAGTTATTTTTTTCTGCTTTGTTGTACCGCATTTTGCAAAAGATTACAGGCTAAAATTACTAAATTATTTTTCCAAATGAATCATTTTCTATTTTTTTTTTTTTACTATAAAATAGTAAAAGCAAAAGCAGTAATTTTTCTGCTTAGATTATCTCAAGTACTTCTTCCTTGGATTGATGGGAATACATGTCTCACTCTGGTAGATTATTTTAAGCTTATTAATATGTTTTATAATATTGAGGCTTGTACTTAGCGATCACATATGCTAAGCAAGCTGTTTTGCCACTAAGCCACATCTTTGTCCTTTCTAAAACTTTTATTTTTATTATTTTTGGAGACAAGTTCCCATCAAGCTGTTTAGACATTCTCGTATGACAGCTTTCCACATAACTAGTATTGCAGGCCTGTGCCACCAGGCAGACTGTCCTGATTCACATAATTAACTGTACCTGGACTAACCCAGTAACTAAAGGCATCCGCCCTTTCACCCAGTCCCTCTTGACCACTCTGCCTTCCCAACCCTCAGTAGATCTGATGTGTGTGCTTCCTCAAGAAGCAGGAAGGAAACCTGAAATTACGCAGGAGCTATCATATGGTCTACAGCCTCATCAGCAACCTTCACATACTTGACATTCTTTTCATTTCCTAAAGAAGTGACTCACCCAGAACTCATAGCCACAGTGGCTGGAATAATTACTCTCACAGTCTTCTTTTTTTTTTTCTTTTTCTTTTTTTTTTCCTTTAACAATTTACCTGTAAAACCAAAGACTGCTTTGCCAGATATTATTGCATGCTGGGTATAAAAGCAGAGGAGAGTATCTGTCAGGGGTTCAAAGAGGGTTTTTCTTTTCTGATCTTCCTTGTCTTTTTTTCTTCTCAGAATTCGATTTGGCTGTTCAAGGGCCTGGAAAACCCGTGTTTACTGTTCATGAAGAGGGTAGTAAACCATGGAAGCTGAGTCAGACCTGCCTCAACTCACTGGTCAGCAGACCTGGCTGCTGAAGATCTAGAAGACCTGGCTGAAGCAGGACAGGCTAGCCCACTGCCAATATGATCAACTGAGCCTTTCATTTCAATGCCAGAGAAATGCAGAGAGAGAGAGAGAGAGAGAGAGGGAGAGAGAGAGAGAGAGAGAGAGAGAGAGAGAGAGAGAGAGAGAGGAGAGCATGTAGAATTTACAGGAGGATTATTTACAAAAGGACTTTAGTTTGTGTTTATTTTTTCCCTAATATATTTGTATGTATGTGCAAAGGAAGTTGGGAACAAATTAAAAAGCAAACTCAAAGATAATAATCTTCCTATTTGTAATGTTCATGTTCTACCTTTTTGTTCTTTGTATTTTTTGGTATTGCTTTTCCCATTTTATTTAGTTTACTAAGTAACATAAGAACCTCAAAATATATGCAATTATTCCTAATAAACTTGAGTGCTTATCGTGTGTAAGGAACTATACCAGGTCCTGTATGAGACACTAAGTTCTATATTAGATAGCTAAGATTTAATCTATCTCAGCATCTAGAGATTTGCTCAACAATTTGCAGACACCTAGATTTTATAACAAAAAAAATTGTCTAATGGACAGTGGGAAAAATCTAAATCACTTATATTTAGCACAAAGCCCAGGATTATTTTGAGACAATAGCAATTAAATACTTTTATCAGAAACCAATTCCAGAAGTGTTCATCTGTGCGTTGTGAATCAGGAAAGGGAAAGGGAGCTATGCCTATGCCGTATGTGCACTCCGGAGCTACAGGACTACCATCTGTGATACAGCTGCTTCCCTTAAATGCTCACACTCATAACTTCAATAGGAGGCAGCACATGGGCTATGGAAAAGCCTATTTGAGGAAGTTCTGCGTTTGGTAGGTAGTTGATTGAGGTTAGGCCTCCTCTAACCTTCTAACTCTGAGACTAAGTGAAGAAGGACACACATATAGCCTTTGGAGTCAGGAACTTGAATAGAAAATGTGATAAGTGAGCACTTTTGTCATCTGTGATATTACTATCATTTTGGATGAAAAAGATGACCATTATTTTCGTTTCATAAAGTCTCTTCAATCTTTACAGTATTCAACTGCATGATGTTATTGTTTACTATACATTTTCTGGAACAAATGAAACAAAGTATTAAGGCAAACAAGACAAGTCATTTGATTCATGGAATGAAATCACATTATGGGTAGCAATCACGAATACTAACACTTGTCTCTTATTTTTTGTCAGGTGCTTAAATACCTCCCTAAAGTAGGGTCCAACCAACATGAAATGGTTAATGATGCAGTAAGTCTCTAAGTTGGGGCTGGAGTGCTTATCATGAAAATGTGAGGACCCAAATTTGATCTCTAGAACCCACATTAAAAACTACATTTGGGCCGGTGGTGACATAACACTTTAATTCCAGCAAGAGGCAGACAGATATCTGTGAGTTTGAGGCCAGTCTGGTTTACAGAGTGGGATCCAGGATAGTCAGGGTTCCTCAGAAAAATCCTATCTCAAAAAACAAGAACAACAACTTAGGTATGGTCCATGTGCCTACAATCCTACTGCTAGAGATGTTGAGACAGGACGGTCTCTAGGGCTTGTTCTAATTGCCAGTGTAGCCACTTGATTCAGCCTCAACAAAATAAGATGGATAAAAGACTGAGGAAGACACGTGTTGACCTCTGGTCTTCGTACACATACACACACACACACTCATGTGCCCTCACATGAACACACACACACACACACACACACACTTGCTTATACATACACACAACACACACACTCTGAGTTGTTAGGAGCCTCACACAAAGGGCAGCAATGACACAATATTTTAACTGTTACTAACAGTTTGACCAGTCCCCATTAGTCTCCATGGTACTATAATGCAATTGCTTACTTAAAGGAAACAGATCGGTCTAGCACAAATGCCAGGGCATTTGACTCCTCTAAGGTATACCTTCAGAAAACACATCTGTCACTAATCAAGGTCAGCTAGAAAAGAACAGGGCTAGTGCCTACTGCTTATAAAATGATGGTCATCTGCTAACCTATTATATCTCTTTAAACTTAGTTAAGTTCCATCCACTTTTGTATAGCAGGAAGTGTTCAGTCATCGCCAAAGTCAATATATTAAGCCTAGTTGCTACAGGCAGCTGGTTTCCCATAGATAGAACCAAGTGTCCCTATTTGCTATTTCAGTCAATTTCTGATTCAGTGGTAGGAAATGCCAAAGGGAGTTGGCAGCGATGGCCTTTTCCGCTTGCAATAGAATTTATAAACTTTGGATTTTTCTCCTTGATAGCTCTAAAACAATGTACTAATGTCAAACAAAACAAAATGAAAAACAAGGTAAGTGATTTCTTCTTATTTCTGTCCCAGAGACAACTACACTGCCAGTCTGTTGTCTGGGATGTGGAACCCTCAAGGAACAAAGGGACTCTCCTATGTATGAGAAATAAGTTTGGTAAGAAAGCCCTGGATGTGGACACTCCTTGAGACTCCAGTGATAAACTGAGATAAATTGGACTTCTGGGACATGCTATTTCTGTGCTATGTCTTCACCCACTCCCTTCTTGGCTGGTGGGAAAAAGAGGTAAAGAATTTAAGAATGGAGGTTGTTCTGATATTTTTTCTATTTGTTTAACTCCTGAGGAAGAAGCTGAAATTTCCCTCCTTTTCCTTCCTCCTCTCCTCTTGCTGCGTGTTTTGGGTTTTCTTCTATGATGTTTCATCTTTAAAGTATGGCGTTTTATTTTTCTTTACTTTTTGTTCATTAATCTCAAAAATGTCACATTCTTGTACTTCACAGATTCTTAATCCATATAGGGATATATCGGTATCTATCCCTTTTTGTTTGTCAAACACCACAAATTTTCATTTTAATAAGCTTATTTGATCTCACCAGAACTTTTTTCTGGTACTATGCTATTTAATCATGAATATTTAATCCGCATTCAGATTTCATGAACACTTAAAGAGATTCTCTGATAGCACACACAATAGTTGTTGTCGCTGCTGTGATACAACAGACTGGCAGGAACAGCTTGAGGAAGTCTCTTTTCCTTTTTTCCTTCCTTTTCGTTTGGTTCCAGAGGGATAGAGTCTTGGAAGGGCAAGGGAAAAGAAGGGGGAGGGGAAAGAGGGAGAAATGGAGGGAGAGAATCGCTATGCATCAGGTGTAGGGATGCACACCTGCAATCTCAGCACTAGCAAGGATAAGGCAGGACTGTTAGTTGAAGACCAGCCTAGACTACACAGAGAACTGCTGATTTGAAGGTGTCCTCAGCAGTTGTCTTGGACTGTTGGTAAAGTGGAAGTCACTGGTGAACAACAGACACCTGGCATGCATCATCTGTGCCTCTGCAGCAGAGGACCTTGCCGAGGATCCTGAAAGATGCTGCCTATGTGGAACAGATGAGTTCCTTTACTTGAAATGGAAAGAGAGAAAGTGTTTTAGATTATTTTCTAATTCAATTCACAAATATCTAAAATATATTAAAATGTAATAATCTATGTCAATACAAAACACATCTTATGACAAATATCTTCTAAATATCCTCTAAAGGGATAAAAATTCATTTGAGACATGCCATTGCTTTACATTTTGGCATTTTAAAAAAAATCTCTAGTTTAATAAGAAACAGCTGACTTTATTTATTTGCATTCAACCTGTTACAATTACCATGAAAAATACTAGTGTATTTTCATGTGAAACAAATTTAAGAGAATAAAACCTCATATTCAGTTTAATTTTGGCTTTAAAAGTCAGTATTAGTATGTTAAAATATCGGCCTTACAGCTCCCACATTCTCAAGGACACAATTTCCGCTTCACTGTTGGGATTCCTCACGCAACACATAAGTACTGTATTAGTCCCTACTATACAATTATCCCTCAAGAAATAGTTGCTGAATTAAGTAATGAATACCATACCCTGTGTTGGGGCTATATATGTTACCAAGAATCCCTGCTCTCCTCTGGAAGGGAGTCAAATATTTACAAAATTGTATTATTAGCACAATATGAGAGTAAATACAAGACACTATGGAAGTTTAGAGGGTGTGTCACCCAATCAAGGGGGATCAAAAAAAGGCTTTTAGAGAAATAATGGTTAAACTGAGACAGAAATTAAAAATCAAATAAGTGTGAGGAAAGGAAACTGGAATGTTAAGAGTATTACAGAGAGGGAGAGCAAGTCTTGCTGCAGTCTAGAGAGGAAGACACAGTGAGCAGGCCAGAAATGAAGAAATATATCATGTACATTTTCCAGGTCTGAAGACTAAACAGAATGACAGTTAAGGTTTAGAATGGTCACTATGGATATAGGAGAAGAATGAGTTATAAATTGTACAGCAATAGTCAGAAAGGCTGCTACACAGAGCCAAGGCAAGAGATGGAGATGGAAAGAAGTGGACAAAGAGTTGAGAAAGGAAACCTGATTGGAGTTTCCACAACTATAGGAGGGTAGGGCCAGATACACCCAGATTTCTGGCTTATACACTGGATTGATGATGATACCATTTAGAGATTTGAAGCAAATACAGGTATAATGAAATGAGAAGTTTAGTTTAGGATATGTTATGAGATACCTTGGACTATCTAGGATAGACATTTTAAAGGTATGTGGACTTTATAGTTAAAAAAGAGAAGAGGATGTGAAACAACCACTTCTGGGAAACCAACGAGACCACAAGAGTCGGATGGTTAAAGGTGAGATGGGATTCAGGATAGTGCAGTGGATAAAAACACTTGCTGGGTAAGCCTGTTGAATTTCATGAATGGAATCAGTGGTGAAAGAATAGAACAGATTCCTAAAAGTCCTCTGTACATTTGGTGTACATACACGTGTATATCAGTAATAAATAACTTTTTAAAATATAAGACAGGGATGTGGTGAGATGCTTCAGTGGTCACGATTACAGGCTGATCTTCCAGAGTACCTAGTTTCCATTCTCAGCACTCATGGCAATTGATAATCATTTGTCACTACAGTCTCAGGGGTCTGATGCCCTTTTCTGGCCTCTTTGAGTGCCATGTATACACATGATATACAGACATACATGCAGATAAAACAGTGATATGCATACAGTAAATACATAGTATGTATTTACATACATACATATATATATATATGTATGTGTAAAAATGGGAACAAATCAGTTTGAACAGCTTCTAGGTGTTAAGTGATAGGCAGAAGATTATTAATTAGTCTAGACTGGAAGATTAAGAAAAAAAGCTAGAGATCTAAGAGGAAAATCAGGAAAGTGTGATTTTACAAATCAAGTGATATATATTCAGGAAACCATGATTACTACTCTCTAATGCTGCAGAGAAGTTCATTTTAAAAAGAAAGAATGGTCCACTCTATTGAAAAACTGAGTAGTGATAACTTTATGACGAAGTTCATCATTTTATAAGGTAGAATGATGGGGATAAAATGCTGAAACTTGTTGAGTGGAATAAAATATCCATTGAGAGTTCCTGAAGAGGCAGAAATATGTGCTTCAGAGACGGCAGGGGGAAGTGGAGTATTTAATCCGTGGTGCCAAGTCAGATGCCTATGCAGGCAGGCTTGTGAGTGAGGAATCAATCCATTGGTTTATATCCCCCCACCTTTTTTGTTTTCTAAAAATAAGTGAGAGAGATGGCTTGAAAATAATGGAGAAATTCTGAAGAGGCTGTTGTTGAAAGTGGAAAGAAGAGCTAACTAGGGAAATGAGCACTTGAGGAAGCTGGCAGTTTACTGGATGAGTACATTGTAAATATATATTGGAAACAACCTACTTGATAAGCCCAGGATTTTCTTTCTCAAGCCTCTTTCTGAATTTGGTTAAGATCTAGGAATTATTTTATTAATAAATGTAATACTCTAGACAGCACAAAGAGAGATCATAAAATGAGCACGATTCTTACTTTCTATATCTTACATGTAATTTTTAACATATATACAGTATATAACATTGGTTATCGAATCTCTTTCTGAGAAAGCTCCACATGGTATAATCTCATTTCCACACATTTTCAATGGAAAACACTGAAGTTATTATTTGGGGTGGACTTTGTATGACAGCACAAATGTAACTTTGACGTTATTTATATTGAAAAACTATCCATTTTCAGGAAATGACAAAGCTCACAATTCACCAATCTCTTAATGAGATTCAGATCCTACTAAAAGCTTGTTCTCAAAGAAATTTACTAACAAAGACAAGTATTTTCTTTATAGATTATATTAAATTATATCAATAATAGTATTTTTTCAATGTTGCACGTGTAAGAAATCTCTCTCTCGCTCTCTAGCTCTGGCTGTTCTGGACCTCACCCAGACCAGGCTGGCCTGGAACTCAGAGATCTGCAAAAGTAGTGCACCCCGACTGGCAAGCTACATGGCTTTTTTTGAGGCAGAAAATTAAAGATAGAATTTTAACACAGTGATTGGTTGACAGCTAAGGTGGGATACTTTTAAAATGTAAAAATGTAGATGTAGGAACAGAATAAATCAAGATACAATATAATTGGTTTTCTTAGATAAAATTTATTTCCTTAAAAAAGCTACTTGGAAGTATTTCAAGCACCCTTGCATGTGCTGTCATACAAGAAAATTGAACACCCATGTGCCCTATACTTAATTTTAACATACCTTAACTTTTGGCTTTCACATTTTCTTCAGATTACTTGGACAGAAAAATAAAGATACAATGGAACACTTCCTGTTTCACTCCATCTCCTCTTCCGTAAAAGTAGCCATTATTTTAAACTTTATATGTATCATTTATGAGACCTTTGCACTTTGAGTTCACAGCTTCTCATCTAAAAACTAAAACCTCCCTAAAAACGCTACTTATACTAGATAATTTTTGCAACGTGCTTCCCCCTCATTATTGTTCTCCATATTAATGCTGATAGCTGTAATTCACTGAGTTCACATAGCAGTCCTCTTTGTATCAACTTTTAAAACACTGTAACTTATCGATTCCATTGGTAGATACTGTTTCACGGATAGAGCCCTGCTGCTGTGAACATTTCTTTAGTGCTCACAGTAACTTTGTATACAAAACCCCTTAGCTTGGGCGTGAACTTTACAGCGAAGGGAGCATCAGTCTCAAGAAAGGGGAGACAGACAGGGAGTATCCATGGCAAACTGAGGACACTCTCACTAGGAAACATGTGAGGGAAGGCTCGCTCCAAAGACAGCAGAAAACGACACCTCCCGCCTTTCAACCCTCAACTGGTCCCGAGCTTCCTTCACGTGTGTCCATTCATTTCCTCAAGCAGAGCGAGAGCAGGGACCAAGGTGAGTCACCAAGGGAGTGTGAGGAGACTGCACAGCCGGCCTCATGTGTGCGCCAGACCACCGGGGATGACCAGCAGGAAGTGTCCAGGCGAGCAGGGCCTAACCTCGCTACCCACCCACAAAGTCACCCGAGTGAGGAGACGAGGACAGACACCTGCCTTCTTCTTTCAAAGACGTCAGGTCCACGGCCCAGCGACCTCTGCGGGGCCCCCACCCCGAGGGCAGTTTTCCAAGAGCTGCCAGGCTCTTTAACCGGCGCCTCCCAGCTTTACGCCAATTCCGTAAGGAGCGGGGGGCCAACCCCGCGGCTCCCTGGGCTCCAGAACCTGACGTGAAATTGCGCGGGGCGGCACTGGCGGCGGCCATCTTTAGTCCGGGCAAGACCCCGCCCTCGCGCCCCAGTCGCCGCTCCCACCGAGTCCCCAGGACTTTCATTGTCAAAAGTAGCGCAGTTGATCGTAGAGGTAGTCTCGAAAAAAAAAGAAAGAAAAAAAGAAAAACCATACAAAAGACCCTACTGTCCACGACAACGGAAGTGCCCAGACGCGGCCAATGTAAACATGGCGGTTGAGGAGGCGCAGCAAATCGGCGGCGGCGCCAGGGAGAACACGCTCCGAGTGAACGAAGCAGGGCGGCAGGCCGCGGAGGTGGGTAATCTCGCGAGAACGCATCCGCCTCGGCTCGGCCCGGAAGCCTCAGGGCGGGCGAGAGCCAGTGGGGCAGTCCGCCCGCTGCCGTGTGCGTAAGTGGGGCAGCGACGCCGGGCGGCTACGCTGCGGAATCGGCGTAGGTGGTTTTGGAGAATCCGCCGGCTGCGCCGCGCCGGGGCTGGTCGCGGAGGGGGAGGGGATGTCGGTCAGTGCGAGATCCGCTGCTGCCGAGGAGAGGAGCGTCAACTGCGGCACCATGGGTGAGCCTCAGCCCCCGGCCGCCGGCCATCCCGGCCCCGGCTCGGGACGCGCGGGTCCCCGGCGACCTCCGGACGAGCCGGGGAACGCCCTGGGGCTAGAGGGGCGAGCGGCGCGGCGGGGAGGCGGCGGGCCCGGGGCGCGGCGGCCGGGGGGAGGGGAAGGGAGGGGAGGCGGCCGCGGTGACAGTTTGAATTGAACGTGAGCGGAGCCAGCCGAGGCGGCGGCGTTTCCTGCGCCTTGGCGGGCAGGCCGGGGGGGAGCGGTCGGGTGGACCGTGGCCGCTGAGGCCCGAGTCGCCGGAGCCGCCGCGTCCCAGCCCAGCTCTTGCCCGCCTCCGAGACCAGTCTTTTCCTGCGTCTCCCCCCCGGGCCTCCGACCACCCGGTCCCCGCAGCCTTGCCCGCCCGGGTCTCCCGCCCGAGCAGCCCGGGCTGAGGTCCCCTTGTGGGTGTGTAGGCCGGGCGAGCGGGGTGGGGATGCGTGAGCGAGTTGGGCGCGGGTTCTCCGTGGGCCGGCCAGGGAGGGCGGCTGTAGGGAGGGAGGAAGAAGATGCCCTGAGCTGGGGCTGCGATGGAGGCGGCGGCGGCGGCAGCTCCAACAAACATGCTGCTGCTCGCTTCGCCTTCTCTGGCCTCATCCGTGAAGGCCGGTGGATGACGGGCGAGTGAGTCTCGAGACAGATCCTGAGCTTGGTTTGGGTTTAATTTTTTAGGAAAATAGGGAAAGATCAGGTCTCGGAGGGCGCCCCCCGGAGGAGGTGTAAAGGCTGGGAACGGTGCCTGGAAAAGGGAGGGGGTTGGGCAGACACGGGCTGGAGAAGTTTAAGGAAATTAATTTTTGAAAATAATTTCAGTAGTCTGTTTTTCTCTTAAGCCTTTTCATTTCCTCTCCTCCCCCACACGCTGGAAAAAGAACAGGCCATCTCATTCATATTTTCCACTCCAGAGTTCCACATTTCGTACTTTTTCTGTAGTATGAAATAGGCAATTGAGACTTTTTTCTTACAATTTCTTTTTTTCCTAAGTTACTTTTTATAGTACACTGTTGCATATCTGCTTTCTTCCAGTTGAAGGGTTAGACTCTGTGATGACCAGATGTTTGCTAAGTTACTGCAATCATTACTTATTACTTAAATCTTAGCAAGATCATTGCTAAGTAGTTCAACTTTAAGAGTTACTTATTTTGAGTCTCTAATTTTGACGAAAAGGAAAGCTCTTTCCAATTGCCTCTGGGAATCCCGAGGAACAGGTAATCTAGAGTGACAAGCATTTATTTATTTATTTAATATTTATGTGCATTCAGGTAGAAGTTGGGGAAACTACGGGAGTTCAACTTGTAGAATCCTGACAGACTGAAGGATGGACACAAACAGTTTCTTCCTGGTTTCTTTATTTTTCCAAAGAGCAAGGGAAAGAGTAGGGGATGATGGGGTGCGGGGAGAGTGGAGGCAAGAAACAATCTTTCATTATATCCAGCTGAGTGAGACTAGAGCTTGAATGGTGCTATGTAAGAAATCTGGACGCTACATCAGTAGTTGACATGATAGCAGTGTGTCATTCAGTGAGAGGGCAATGTGATAGAGCCTCAGCCCTAAACTGTTATTAAAAATACCACATTGCACTCAGGCTTATATTGTTGAAAACAGTTTCTGTGTGCTTATGAGAACTTGGTGCATGTTTTCCTAATTTAGCAATTTATAGGTACTTGTTTTGGTTTAGAGATAAGATAATTTGTAGGTAAGTACATGAGAACTTATGGTAAAGATGCAGTCTATTGGGATAGTTGAAGAACTCTTAGACCAGACTTTTTTTTATTAAGTTCAATATACTGGCAGTGCTCTTACTATTAAAGCAAACCAAAACTGTTGATGAGAGAGGGGATGCAGTTTAGTGGCAGAACATGGTTAGCTTGGCAGCGACTCCAAGTCAACCTTAGGACAGTTTTAAAGGGCTCTTACAACAAAAGTGTTAAGGAGAAGTAAGAGGAGAGTTAATTTGTGGCTTTTATGACTGATTGGAATGAAGATAGTTGTAGAGCAGGTTGGCTTCAGACATATAATTTGATGGTATGTATGTATGTATATATGTGTGTGTGTATTATATATATATATATATATATATATATGTGTGTGTGTGTGTGTGTGTGTATATATGTATATATATAATAGGCAGTATGGCTGGGACTGGACAGTAGAGTAGTGTTGCTTGACTGAATTGCTGGCAGAAAGCCTAATTTCATATTTTGACTTAAAAAACTATCTTCAAATCTTTATTTAAAGTTGAAATTTGTTAGTGCATTTTACTGACAAAAATGTGTAGATTCCATTCTCTGTACTGTGGTCAAAAAGTGCTAATGACCAAAAGTAAGGATTTTAAATGTTGTCAAAGGGTTTGTGGACTTGGCATGAGAAAAGAAGACTTAAATAAAGGCTGTTAAGCTCATGTTGCATTTTCCTTATTTTGGATTCAGTTACTCTGCACACCAGAGGCTAGTAGGACTAGAGAGGCCCTATTTGTAATCTCTAGAAGAGGTCACCCTCAAAACCAGATAAAACCCAGTAGCTGCATAGTGTCTTCTGGTACCACAAAAACTAGCTTTCATGAAGGAAGCTTTCAGGTAGGTTCAGCTCAGATTCTTTAGGTCCTGTGTCTGAAGTAGATGCTATGTTCAGCTGTAGGGCTTTAACCTTCCACTTCTGAGGTGCCTCAAAGGACAGCAGCAGTAGCATATAATATTTTGGAAGTTTCTTAGGCAACCTTGATTACAACTTAAAGGGGGCTGAATACAAAATCCAGGTTCTCTGTAACTTTTTGTTTTGATGTAACAGCGTTAGAATTAACGTCAATATATCTGTAATGCATTGATGTTCATTACTGTTACGTTGATGTTAACTTTGACACTACAAGTTCATTCATTTAATAAGTATAGGTCTTGTATCTGCTATTTATGTTTGGCTCTGGGAAATTGAAGATAATACTTTGACAGAAACAGAGCCATGAGATTAAGATCTTAGGTTATAGAATCTGACCATGATTCACATTTCAAGATTTAATGAATGCCTAACTGAGTGCTGGGCAAGTAAAGTAGCAGTTTTTCCTTTTCCCTTTCTAAAGTAGTGAGTGGAAAGATCCAACATGATGCCTGCTAGCTAAGAAACATCCAGATAACTGCCTCCACTAGAAATTCTTAATCTTGTTGGTTGACTTTCGTATTCCCAGATCTGTGTTGTACTTAATAAATAATTTGTGATTTGATTTAAAGGCCTGTAGTATATACTGATTCCAGACTGCCCTGTTCAGACTGGAGAAGGGGAATCTTTGGTACATAAGATGAAAGGGATGGTTATTTTGTTACATGTTGAGAAATCATAGATTATGAAGCTAGAGAAGTAGATAGCTAAAAATAAACTCCTTATTAAAGAATTTTAAAAGAATGTCAATGATGAGAATCATCTTGATTATATAAAGTATCAAAGTGGGACCAAGTGATTGGAGAGGTTATTTATCTTTCCAGGACTAAGCTAGAATGAGGACAATCATAAGGAGACAAAGGGTTGGTTGGTAGTAATGTATTAGGGAGGGTGGTGGTGCAGGTAGAATATTTGACCTTTTGACTGAATGAGTAGATACCTTTTCCTGAAAGGGACAGTTTAAAACATGAGCAAGAGAGGCTTGGAAAACATCTAAGAGTATGTGTGTGTGGTATTTCCTATTGTATCGATAACAAGTCACCTAAGATAAAAAACTGTTTTTAAGATTACTGTATTCACTTGTGCATTAAATGTTTATATTTTATGAACAGATTAATTTGCACAGTAGAAAAAAACTAAAAGTGACTTAGTGAAATTTTCATGTTCTGATTTAGGCTAAATCCTCTAGTTTCGTGAACATATTATTACTGAAGTTTCTTTATTAACATTTGAACTGGTACATTTCAAAGTAATGCTTTTTTTGGTTGTTGTTTTTAAAGAAGTGACAGTTTGTATCTTTTAAAACTAATTTTTTTTAAAATTAGTTTTTAAAAAGATCTATTTATTTATTTAATATATGTTAAATGCTTTATCTGTATGTACACCTGGATGCCAGAAGCATCATATCATAGTAAAGATGGTTGTGAGCCACCACCATGTGGTTGCTGGGAATTGAACTCAGGACCTCTGGAAGAGCAGACAGTGTCTTAATGGCTGAGCCATCTCTCCAGCCCTAATTTTTTTTTACTTTATGTGCATTGTGGTGTGAAAGTAACAGATCCCTAGGAACTGGAGTTACAGACAGTTGTGAGCTGCCACATGGGTGCTGGGGATTGAACATAAGGTCCTCTAGAAGAACACCTAGTCCTCTTAATTGCTGAGCCATCTTTTTAGTTGAGCATTTGTATTCTTATATATACAAATTGTCTTAAGGCTGTAATCAAGAGTTCTATTAAAGGGATTTTTTCCTATTTTATCAAGTTTAGAGAATTTTGAGTGAAATTATTTGTATAAGCGTAAACAAGTTTTTATAATTTTATCTTTATGTTTTAATTTATACTTCTATTAAAAATAACTAGAATACCATACTACTTGTTATATTTTTCTGAAATATGAAGTGATTTTCTACAAAGATAACTTTTCTAGTAGCTAATGCATTTCCAATACTGACATTCTAAATCATTTTTAAAGTAAGTATAAAATTTTAGTAAATAGACTTGTATAATAAGATTAAATAACTAGGAACAGGGAAAACAGTAACTTCAAAAATTGCTGATTAATTCATGTAATTAGTTGTATTATGCCCTATTTTGGTGTTGGAAATATTTCCAGCATGTAACCCATTTGAAGATTCATTAATTCTCTAGGTGAGAAAGGATCCAGAAATTTGTATTTAAGTATTTTAGGTGATTTTGATGAACAGCGAGGGCTGGGAATCTTCCTTATAGTATGAGGCAATATATGTGAAAATATTCCCTAAATACCTTATATGAAAGTTAGATATTCACTTAATTTTAAACTTAGTCTTTTGATCTATTAAGTCATTATCACTATGTTTTAAGTACGTTTAAAAGTTTTAAACTTTAAAATTAAATGTGTTAAAGTGTAAAAATTTGCTTACTATTTTGCTGTTTCTGAACATTTTGTAGCTTCAGTATTTTAAATTATAAATAATATTTTAAAGATAATATTTAACAAACCTATTCTCCTTCTCCAGTTATTCTTATGAGTGTTTAGTAGTACTTTAAGCTTATAATTTACATTTCTTACATTTTTGGGACGAGCTATTTGTTATGTATAATCTTATTTTCTTGCTTTTAGCAGAATACACTGGACTTTTAAAGACTGTTGTCTGGTATATTTGGTTATGTATTTAATTATATGCAGCATTAAATAATAAATGAGTTTTAAAACTATATATAATTGTTTTTACATTTTCTGCTTTGTAAATATATATATCTACCTACCTTTTGTTCTTATTTCCTGGTTTCTTTTTTAAGCAGCCATCTGTCTGACCTATGTATATGTCTGTCTATCTATCTATCAACATAAATATTTACAAGTCATTTGACAACATGACTGTAGGTTCTCCCCTAGGGCCTATGACTTCCTTAGCCAGATTTTGACCAGGTTACAGTGCCAGATCTGAATTTTCCTGTGTAGACACGCCTCAAATCCAGTCCAATTTAAGATCTACTGTCTGTTAAGCATTGAGCTAGATTACTTGGTTGGTTGTTAGTTTTATCCTATAAAGTTGAGATGCTAGTTGAAAAGGAAATAAATTTAAATAGGGATAATCTTGTTCTGTAGATATATAAAATAATCTACAAGTAAAAGAGTTACCAAGCCCATTTAGGCTATTGATTAAAGATGCCCAGAATATATAGCTTGCTGAACAGGGTGAATTGATTTCTCTAGTTTAAGTTCAGAGAAATGAAAATTTGGCACAAATGAATGGAAACAGTGAAAACATACAGAAACCAATCAGTCTTGCCTTGGCGGTTTTGTTAGAAAGCCAAAGTTGGTTAAATACAGAACACTCACAGCTTCCTTCAGGCTTTTGTGATTGAAGGGTAGATTTACTAAGTTTTGTTGGTTATGGATAGATTGTGTTTAACAAGTTAGACTCTAAGATAAACAAAAGACCTTCATTTCTGTAGCTTCTTCATTGATTTTTACTGCTTCTTCCTAACTAATGAATCTGTGTTAAGAGTATTGAACCGAAACATCTTTTTTTTTCCTTTTTTTTATTAGATATTTTCTTTATTTACATTTCAAATGTTATCCCCTTTCCTAGTTTGCCCAACAAAAATCTCCTATCTTCTCCCCCCTTCCCCTGCACCCCAGCCCACCCACTCCTGTTTCCTGGCCCAGGCATTCCCCTATGGGCCTCTCCTCCCATTGATGAGCGACTAGGCCATCCTCTGCTACATATGCAGCTAGAGCAACAAGTTCCTCAGTGTGTTTTCTTTGATTGGTGGTTTAGTCCCAGGGAGCTCTGGGGGTACTAGTTCATATTGTTGTTCCTCCTATAGGGCTGCAAATCCCTACAACTCCTTTGTTTTTGTTTTTGGTAGCCCTGGCTGTCCTGGAACTCACTCTGTAGACCAGGCTGGCCTCGAACTCAGAAATCTGCCTGTCTCTGCCTCCCAAGTGCTGGGATTAAAGGCATGCGCCACCACTGCCCAGCGAAATACATATTTTTGCATAAAGTACCTTGTTAATTTTATATTGATTATAGAGAGAATGTTTTGAACATCTTGTATTGGTGAAATATGTTGTTTTGATTAATTTTACTTATTTCTTTCTGCTTTTTAAATGTAACTCAGAGAAAATTTACAATCACTTATGTGGCTTGCATATATTTCTGGTGGACAAAGTGTCCATCTGTCCTGTGTTAGAACCTCACTACTCTCTGAGAAAGTTGTGCTGTCGCTGTTACATAGCTGAATGCTGGTATTCAGAGGTGCTCATTTATTCTTCTTCAGTATTACACAACCCTCTGGAGGCAGTCCTGCGGCTTTCCTGAAGTTTCGGAGTTTGTTTTCCATTTCTTTTAATAGTGTTTATGAGGCAGAGAACCAGAATTTTTGTATCATTGTTGCTACTTTCCTCTGAACTTAATTTTGTACATAGCCTTTTCTGGGGCTACATTCTAGAGAAATAAGCTAATGAATCTTAAATAACCTTTTAGGAGAATCTTATTTTCTTACTGATTATGTTGTCAACTAAGGTATTGTTATCTTTTCTTCTTGGGCTGCTATAGTTTTGCTTATTCATTTTTTTTTCTTAGATTCGGAGAACTTACTGAATACATCAAATATGCCCCCATCTCCTATTTCTGAAGTTCTGTTCTAGTTCTGGCCTTCATTAAAACTTTGTCTTTCAGATTACAGTTTGGGATGAGGGAAAAGGCACATGGTTTGGCTCCACATATTTCCATATTATATTTTACTTTGGAGTCTTTAAGAGTCCTAGAAAGTAACTTTTAGCTTTAGTCACTTGCAGATTTCACATGTATATCTTCTGTTTTTTCACCAAATTATGAAATAATATGACTTAATTGGGGTCATAAGACTACCAGACTCTTGAAATGCATAATTCTGCTGAGTTGATATACAACTAAGTAGCTCTCTCTACTTTCCTTGTATTCTCCTCATGGTTAATCTTAAGATTTCTTCCTTTGTACTCATGAATTTGTCAAAATAAATAAAAAAATGCCTGATTTACCTGTTAAAAAGGAAGAGCTAGGGGTAGGACTGAAGGAGCTGAAGGAGATTGCAACCCCGTAAGATGAACAATATCAACTAAATGGACCACCCAGAGAACCCAGGGACTAAACCACCAACCAAAGATGGAGGGAGCCAGGACTCCAGATACTATGTAGAAGAGTATGGCCTTATCTGACATCAGTGGGAGGGAGGAGGGAGGCTTGATGCCCCAGCGTAGGGGGATGCTGGAGGGGTGAGGTGGGAGTGGGTAAATGGGTAGAGGCATTCATAGCGGCAAAGGGAAAGGGTGAGGAGGGAGGATGGGATGGGAGGCTGGTAGAGGGGTAAGTGGGAAGGGGGATAGCATTTGAAATGTAAATGAATAAAATGATTTTTAAAAGTAAACACATGGTGGTTTATGATGTACATGGCTTCATTTTCTTTCATTGTGAATTTTTAAAAATGGAATTGATTCTTGATTCCTTGGCAATAACTTGGGGGATAATAGAGTTGTCATCAAGCCCAGCTAGCCAAAACAGCACTGGTATTAAAAGACTGGGGTACTGTCTTCTTTTAGATTGTTTTTATTATTTTTATTTGATTTTTTTACATTTGTTTATTTATCCTGGGGGTGGGCATACTTGGGGAGGTCAACTTGCAGGAGTGAGTTTGGGGGATCTGAGCTAAAGTCTTCATGTTTGCCAGCAAGCACCTTTACCCACAGAGCTATCCAGCTGGTTGGCTGTTAATTGACTTTAAAAAAAAATGCTGTAATGATGAATGATGATGACTTATGGTTTCAGTTCTCTAGTCTGACTCAAATACATAGATGTACACACTTAATTTTTTCAAGCTATTGCAAAAGTCTTTTAGCTTTAGCAGCTCTCCAACACCAAATATTCATACCATTTTAATGGTGAATGAAGTTCTTCAACATTTTTTTCTTTGGCTGTATAACTTAGAAATTTGACTAAGCAAATGCCTGAGAGTTGTAGTTATACTTATTATGTAATACATTAAGTAGTAGACATGCAAATTTTTGTGGTAATCTTTTTTTTTAATCTGTGATTGGCTTTCATAATTATAATGAGTTAGTTTTGCAATGGAGGTTTTACTATGTTACCTGGGCTGGCCTTGAGCCCAAGTGCTCAACTGACTCTGCTGCTCTACTTCTCCATTGGGGCTGGAACTGCAGCTGTGCATCATTACTGCCCCTCCCCCAACCCATATTAGAATTAATTGAAAAATTTGTAGGCAAATTCAATTGTCATTAAGTAAAATACCTAATGAACATACACACTAAAATCCAAAGATTGAATTTAAAACCATATAGGAAAGACCAAATGTTTATCCATGATATTTAAAGTTATTGATGCCACCCTTTGTATCTTTATAACCTGGTATTTATTTTCTTAAATTGCAATGACAGTGGGAGAAATAGAATCTATATGAATGACAAAAAAAGAAAAATCCAGCTCTTCAATTTTTTTAATATCGTGTTAGAACTTATTTGAAATATATTGTTATTCAAGTATTTTTTTGATTTCTAGAAACAGTTAAATGAATTTAACACAGCTCTATACAATGTATTTTACTTCTGTCAATCAACAGAGTAGTTTGCCTTCTCTTAAATAAGATATTTGATAGAGAAATAATATCTATTAACTAAAATATTTTATAAATACAAGTTATTATAAGAGATCAGTGTTGCTTCTTATGTAACTAGCTTGATCAGGGAGGACCTTCATGACCCAAGAATATTTTGGTGGGAGCCTAGGTGAAACTATACATTTATTTATATTTTCATGATTATAAATGTCATAATTACATCACTCACATACATATAAATAGCATTTCCTTACCCAGAGATTACTTCATTCGGCACTGTGACTATTTTACATGTGCAGGAAATGAATTGGTGGGTGGTTAAGACTTTCAGATGTAAAGACTTAGGTTGTTTTTAAAATTCAAGGTAAGGAAAGATGCTTAAGAAATGAAAACCTGGGCTGGAGAGATGGCTCAGTGGGTAAGAACACTGACTGCTCTTCTGAAGGTCCTGAGTTCAAATCCTAGCAACCACATGGTGGCTCACACCATCTGTAATGAGATTTGATGTCCTCTACTGGGGTGTCTGAAGACAGCTATGGTGTACTTACATATAATAAATCAATCAATCAATCCATCCATCCATCCTTGGGCTGGAGCTAGCGGGGCTGGAGAGAGAAGACAAAGTGTCTGAAGACAGCTCCACTGAACTTAGATATAATAAATAAATCTTAAAAAGAAAGAAATGAAACTTTACCTCCCCTGGTTAACAAAAATATTGTTAGTCTATTCTTTATACTGTATTTGCCAGGTTAGCTCCAGACTTTAGGTTTTGTATTTTCTGGGATACTTGCATGCAGATTCTGGGAAATTTGTTGGAGGCAGTAGCCAACAGTTACCCAAGTTACCCTTGATTCCCCCCCCACCCCCACCCCCCCACCCCACTGGTGTTGTCTAATTTATTAGCACTATTCCACCAACTCTACCTTCAAAAACACTTCAAATATTTAATCTCTCATTGCTTTTTACTAGTAGCTTAATTTAATATACTCTTTCTTAGATTATTGCAGTAGTCTTCTTAATTCTTATTCCACTTCATTTAGCAGTAAGTTATCTTTAAAATGTTAATCAGGTCACTTGCTTGGGCAAAACCCTCCAGTGGTTTTCCCTCATGTCTAAAATAATATTCAAACTACTTACTTTGGCTGAGTCCTACATGATCTGGCCCCTGCCTGCCTCTCTGGCCTCATTTCCTATCCCGTTGTCTTTTTCTTCTGGTATAGATCACATATCTTCTCTTTTGTTCCTGAAAGTAGCAGATTTATTGCCAGTTTAGGGTCCTTCCTGTTGTCTGGAAAGCTTCCTGCCTTTTCTTAATTCAACCCTAAAACAGTACTGATTATGAACCAAAGACTGTTGAAGAAAAGACAATGAATGAGACACAGGTACATACTCTGAGGTGTTTTATGCCTTCTGTCTGGTGGGTTCCTTGATATGGCAAAAGAAAAGGATAGTTGCTGAAATTTTTTTTTAACTTTCAGATATTTTGCAACAGCACGTGCATGCATGTGTGTGACAGTTTTTGAAATTTTGCTTTTACTTATTAAGTATAAACTACTAGAAGACCTTAACTGCTTCATGAAGTACGTTGTACAAGTGTAAACTTGAGCCTTTCACAGGGAGTTTATCCTAATGTGATTTTTTTATGTGTTCCTTAAGTTGTCTCAGTTTTTACAGCCTATAGTTTACTTAATTTTTCCTTTGTGTTATGGCTTATCATCTTTAGTTACAATCTATATGTCTTTTATCTCTGAATTCATAGATTTTGAATTTAGCATTGTATGAAAAGCTATTAACTAAAATGTTTGTGTTTGTCTAAACTCGGATATTGACTGACAACAATATGAAATTCATAGTACACCTTCCTGAACTTCGTATCTCTACATTTTCCCCAGCATTTCCTGTAAGATTCCAGGTACATAGTATAGTAACTGGACTTTTATTAAAAGTTAAGACTGGAAATGTGAGAATATTACTTGTACATGCATATTGAGTCTGTCTCCAAATTTATTTTAATTTATTAATTTACTTTTAATTTGTTGAGTTACATGTAAGTAACTTTTATTTTTCTGTATTTTGCTATGCTGCAATGGATCTGCTACTCCTGTTTGGACTGAATGCGCCATTACAATTTGGAATTCTTCACTTGCTGTCTTCTGTGAATTTGTTCTGTTGGAATCTGGAACATTGGAATGATGGAAATGTTTCCATTACAAAGTAGCTGTGAGTATACTCACATTATGTAATTTATACAAAATCTTGTTTATAGTCTAAGTTAATTTTAACTTGTAATTAGATGAAATATGACCTTTAAGGAAACTTAAATTTTAAAATATAGTTTTAGCTGTACTTGTAATACTTAACTTTAAAATACTATATTCTGATTAGGCTCCTAAATATGTTCAAAATTAGCTTTTAATTTAATTGGCTACTTGGGTCTCCAGTATTTGGATTAAATGTTAGCTTACAATATTGGGAAGCATGGAAGTTGTGGCTCAGATATAAATAAAAAGTGTAGACCATTTAAATCCAGATGTGTTGGAGTAATGCTTTGCTATCAAGAGTTGTTTTACCATTAGAATTGAAATGTGTCAGAAACTTAGATGATGTTTCTACCTCTTGAGAGTATTTGCAACTATATTTAAATATGAGTAAGACTATTTCTGAAGTAAAATTAACCAGTAAGTCTCTACTCACTCCATAGTGTAACTATGAACAGTAGTTTTCATCAGTTCTTCAATTAAGAATTAGGCTTACTTGACCAATTTAGAATTAAATTTTTAAATATTACTTGTGAAATGATTATTTAGGTCATCAAAGAATCACAACTCCATATAGCTGACATAATTATAGTTTATTTTGAATCCATTATTTCATTTCATGAAGATGGAAGTAGCAAGATCATGGGTAATCTTGAAATGATAAAAGTGGGCCTGAGATTACATTGATTATGAAAACCTTCAAGATTTATGGAAAAGAGGTGCTTTAAGCACAAATATTTATTTTATTGCATGAGTCAAGATAATTTAAAGGAACATGTAAGTGTGGGAATTAGTTTGAGCAAAGGCTCTCATTATATACATTTAAGGGGATTTGAATTTTTTTGTGGTTAAAACTTCTTCGTTATTTTGTTGCTTTAGTTTGTTGGTCAGTTCTTGTTACTAACTTACTGTATTTGCTCTGAAATAGGCAATCCTTCATCCCTGGGTTTTAATAGTCATTTTATTTTCAAGTCATGTTTAATTTATTCTGTACTTTTTGCAATTAGTGCTTTCATTGATGATAATATAAGCTATTTGATTTGTTATGAAGAATAGTTTGTGTAATTTAAAAAAAATAGATGAATGTGGGGAATTTATAATGTTACGCGTTGATACATGAGTTACATGTTTCTTCTTACCTTCCTCAGCAACCGAAGAACCTTGAGGGCTATGTGGGCTTTGCCAACCTCCCAAATCAAGTGTACAGAAAATCCGTGAAAAGAGGATTTGAATTCACTCTTATGGTAGTAGGTGAGATGATTTCTTACTAATCTGTAGTTCTGCTCTTTTTAATCATTTTTGGATAAATTTAAAAATAATATCTCAGCCGGGTGTGGTGGTGCACACCTTTACTCCCAGCCCTTGGGAGGCAGAGGCAGGCGGATTTCTGAGTTCGAGGCCAGCCTGGTCTACAAAGTGAGTTCCAGGACAGCCAGGGCTATACAGAGAAACCCTGTCTCAAAAAGACCAATAAATAAATAAATAAACAAATAAATAAATGTATAAGTAAGTAAGTAAATAAATAAATAAATAAAATTAAATTAAAAATAATATCTTAAATTACAGTGAATGCATGTTGTATTTTATCTCATGTGCAAACATTTAAAAATACAGCTATTGCATAATAGGGTTTATATCTCCTCTATCTCCTTCCTTTGGTAAAAGTTGAGAACTGAGAAATGATGGGCGGTAGCTGTTGAGTAGCCTCTCCGAGTGATTGCTAAAGGAAAGCCACCAAGTGGTGCTTGCTACTAGAGGATGTTTGTCCTCTGACTAATCACCTTCAGTGGAGTTGTGTCCCATGAGCACTTACGTTCAGCAATTATTTGCTTTGAATTTTGGAAAGAAAGGTGTATTAAAATGTCATAATTCAAATGATTATCTTTCGATTTACATTCTTTGTGTGGATATTGTGGGGAAATGTTATTCTCCTTGTTTTGTAATTCAGTCTGAACACTTAATCTGTAATCCATTTGAAGTATCATTAAAGGTTATTTTGAATATAGGTTGGTTAATGTCATTATATATAAAGAAACAGCATGTATTTTTACCCCGGGATAAGTTGAGTATATTCAAAGGCATTCTTATTTTCAAGTGACTATTTTCACTGGCTAGAGGTTGATTTAAAAGCCTAAGATCATGAGTGTAAAGGAAATTGGTTATATTTCCTTGCTCCTGTTTTAAGGTGAAAGCAGGACAGTGGATGAAATTAAGCCCATGCTGGACTTAAACAGTGTATAGTGTATATTGTTTTGCTAATCATGTTTTACCACATGTTTATATTAAGTTGCTAGATTTAACTGAATACTCTTTACTGAAGGGAACAGTATTTTTCTCAATTACATTTTTTCCCTATTGGCTAATTTTTTTGCATTTTGGAAGTGGGACTTATTATAATAGTTGATGTGGTTAAAACATTACAATTTTATCCTTAATAGTGTTGGTGTAGTGGTTTGAGTGAAAAAGTCCCTCATATCTGAACATTTATTTCCCAGTTGCTGGTTATGACACTGTTTGGGGAGGTTTAGGTGGTATGGCCTTACTGGAGGAAGAAGTCACTGGGATCAGACTTTGAGAGTTTACAGCTTCTCATTACTCCCAACTTGCTCTGTAAGCTTCATACTTATGGTTAAGAATGCAAGCTCTCAGTTTCCTACCTCAGCTGCCTTGCCTCTTGCCATGATGGATTCTTACCCTCTGGAACTTGTAAGCCTAAATAAATTCTTTCTTTTCAAAGTTGCTTTGGTTGTGTGGTTTTTATCATAGCAACAGAACAGTAGCTAAGACAGTTGGTTATCTTGATTGATTCTGGCTGGGTAGAAGTAGTGTATATGTAGCTTTGGAGCAAAGGTGAGCCTAGATAGGTGGATAGAGTCAAGTTTACCTTTTCTTCTATAATTTGACAACCTTATAATTATATATAAAGAAACACTGCATCTTACTTTTAAGAGATGTTAGTGATTTTAAATGATAAACTGTAGACAGTATGAGTCACTAAGTGTGGTGGTTTGAATAGGTGTGGTTCCCATAGACTCATGGTTGAATGCTTGGCTCATAGCAAGTAGTACTGTTAGAAGCCTTGTTGGAGAAAAGTGTGTCACTGTGTGGACAGACTTTGAAGTTCCTGTGATCAAGCTTGCTGATTGTGGAACTTAGTCCCCTTCTGCTGCCTGTGGAGGATCAAGATGTAGAACTCTCAGCTCCTTATTTAGCACCATGGTTGCCTGGATGCTGCCACGTTTCCTGCCATGATGATAATGGACTAAACCTACGAAATTATTAGCCCGCCCCAATCAAAATGTTTTCCTTTATAAGAGATGCCTTGCTTATGGTGTCTCTTCATATCAATAAAACCCCAAGACACTAAGAGAACTCTTAAAAGTTTTTACATTAAAATTTTAGTTTAAAGATAATAGCATTTGAATGTGTTTTTAGTAGAATGTCTGGTCGTTTGAATAAGATTTCCTCTATAGTCTCTGTTGTGCTGTTTGAGGCAGGCTGGAAGGTGTGGCTTTCCTGGAAGACCTTTATCACTGGCAGCAGGCCTTACCATATTCCCAGTTGGCTCTCTGTTTTATGTTTGTGATTCAAAATGTGGGCTCTCAGCTTGCTGCTCCAGCTATGCCTACTGCCATGATTTCCCTGTTCTCACGAGACTCTAATCTTCTGGAACCATAAACCCAGGTAAACTCTTAAGTTGCTTTGGTCATGGTGTTTCATCAAAGCAACACAATATACTTTGTGTAGCCCGGCTATCATGGAACTCACTCTGTAGACCAGGCTGGCCTCGAACTCAGAGATCTGCCAGCTTCTGCTTCCCAAGTGCTGGGATTAAAGGCGTGCACCATCATGCCCAGCCAGCTTGCCTTTATTTAAGGGGAAAAAACCACCCATCCCAGGACTACTTTCCTAGAGGTGGCACTGCCTACTGGGCTGGAGCTGGAGCCTCCTATATCAATCATTAATCAAGAAAGTGTCCCACAGATTTGACAGAGGCCTTCTCTCAGTTGAGGTCCCTGCCTTTTAGATCCCCTCTCTCTCTACCCGCACCCCTCCCCCAAATTACCAACACAGTATCTGAGGATCAAGGTCATATTGTGTTATTTTCCTATGTTTTTTGTGGGTTTGGGAAGCAGGAGCCAGGGCATGTTTAGTAGGCTAAAGTCATCTGATCCTGATTCTCTTTAGAGGAAGCATTAAGTCTCTTAGTGGATCTTATTTATGAGCTTTACTGAGGAATCCTCTAATAAAATGCAACTTGTTTGCTGTTCCTGCCATAGTGTTTCTAATGTGGGAGGATGGCCGTGAATGTACTCTGTAGCAGTTCTAGTTTGCTTTCTGTTGCTTGTAATAATCACCATGGTCAAAAGGCAAGACAAAAAACAAACAAACAAACAAACAAACAAACACCACAAACTTGGGGGAGAAGAGGGTTTCTTACAGCTTGGTTTCTCATGAAAAGAATTGAAGGCAGGAACTGAAGTAGAGGCTATGAAGGAATACTGTTTACTGGCTTGCTCCTTCCTCATGGCTTGTTAGATTATTTTCTTATAGAGTTGAGGTCCGTATGCCAGACTTGGTACTACCCACAGTGGGCTGTGCTCTTCTGTATCAGTCATTAATGAAGAAACTGCTCCACAGACTTGCCTGTGGGACAGTCTGATGGAGACATTTTCTCAATTTAAATTCCTCTCTTTTCCCTGTTGACCCTCCCCTAGCTTGTGTCAGGTTGACAAAAACGGACAAGGGCAGTAGCAAATTATGGTATTGAATTGGTCCTTCTGCTTATCCCTGTTCAGTCCTTGAGTTAGAATTATACCCACCTATAATACATTTTTCCCTCTTCATGATAAAGTCTTAACTAAGGATAAAGAAAAACAGGTTTACTATTTTATTTTCCACTGCTCCTTGAATATTGTTTTAATTATATTTGTATAGTAAGTGTATGTAGGGACTAAAGCTTTTTTATCTATATAGTGTTGTGCCTAACTATCCCCAAATAAATATCTCCATATAGTGATCCTAACTTCAGATCCTAACTTTCAGGCCTTAGGCTGAGGCTAACAGCATTATTATTATTATTATTATTATTATTATTATTATTATTATTTGTAAGTCATAGAAAGCATTATGTCTGTAACTCATAGGAAGCTGAATCCATCTAATATAATATTCTTTTCTTAAAAATTGCAAGATGTTCTTTATGAGCTAGGTTCTCATTTTTGAAATCCAAATCCAGAACCATTTAGATTGACATAAACTGAGAATTTTAAATGGTGATTTCTTTATAAAATATTTTACTTTGTGTGTGTGGTGATGGTGGGGAGACTTAAATTAATAATCTTTTCAGAAATATTTGTTTAGTCATTAATTTTAACATCTTTATGTCAAAGAGGCATGGCATGCAATTTCATGTTTTGTCTTTCAAAGTAGCTTATAATTTGTATCAGAAAAATTGAACATAAAAAGATATGCTATTTCCAGGTAATAGAAGTAGAAGTATAATAATAAGAATCATAAAATTTAAAAGTTCAGAGGTACTTTTTTGAGAATAGAATTGAGGTAGGGATTGAAGTAGAAAATAAGTAAGTAGTTAGAGGAACAGGCCAATGCAGAACTCTAACACACACACACACACACACACACACACACACACACAAACACACACTCTCTCTGTCTCTGTCTCTGTCTCTCTCTCTCTCTCTTTGCTATCTATCTTTCTATCAACAGTGATACATATTACAAGAGGGTTTATTAGATTTGCCTACATGAGTTTAATTGGGTTGTTCAACAGCCATGTGCACGCTGGAGAAATGGAAAACCTGGTAGTTTAATCCATCTATGTTCCAGTGTCAGTGAAAGAGACTAGCTGCCTCAGGGTGTAAGCACCTACCTGTAGATAACTGAGGAGTGCAGGCAAAGCAAAAGCATTTCCCCCAGACTTCTTTCTATTTGGGCTACTCCAGAGAAGTGCTGCTCACCCTGGAGGGGAATTTCTTCTCAGCTAATCCTTTTTAGGATTACTCTTACATATTTTCCCAGAGCCCTATTTCTTAGTTGATTTCAGATCCAATCAAGGTGATAACCAAATTGGTAACCAAGGTTATCAATCACACCACCTTTTCATAATTTTTGTGTCAGGCACATGTTTATTATGTATGTTAAGTCACAATCTATAGTAACCATTTCAGAGATGAAATTGAGGTATTTAGCTGTTCATGGATGCAAATGCAGTCTTTTTCTGACTGCTAACATCCATGTAAAGGCTCTTTTGAGAATAATAAGTATATATTAATACTCAGTTGAATACAGTGAAGCCAGTCTATCTAGAGAATTTATCATTGCAAATCTTTGCTTAAAAATTAATTAATTAAATTAAATAATTAAGTTAATTAATTAATTAATTCGGAGCTGAGACTGAAGGAATGACCATCCAGAGACTGCCCCACCCAGGGCTCCATCCCATAAACAACCACCAAACCCAGACACTACTGAATATGCCAACAAGATTTTGCTGACAGGACCCTGTTACAGTTCTCTTGAGGGAGAGTTATATATGCCAGTGCCTGGCAAATACAGAAGTGGATGCTCACAGTCATCTATTGGATGGAACACAGGGTCCCCAATGAAGGAGTTAGAGAAAGTACCCAAGGAGCTGAAGGTGTCTGTAACCCTATAGGAGGAACAGCAATATGAACTAACCAGTACCCCCAGAGCTTGTGTCTCTAGCTGCATATGTAGCAGAGGATGGCCTACTCAGCCATCAATGGGAGGAGAGGCCCTTCGTCTTGCGAAGATTATGTGCCCCAGTACAGGGGAATGCCAGGGCCTGGAAGCTGGAGTGAGTGGCTTGGGGAGCAGGGGAAGGGGGGAGGGGATAGGGGGTTTTAGGAGAGAAAACTAGGAAAGGGGATAGCATTTGAAATGTAAATGAAGAAAATACCTAATAAAAAATTAATTAAAAACCAGTATCAGGCTGGGTGTGGTGATGCAGTAGAAGGCTGAGGCAGGCCTTTGAGTTCCAGGCCAGCCCAGGCTACATAGTGAGACACTGTCTCAAACAAAGCAAAAGCAGAACTCCATTATTAAAACTACCAAGAACCAATGTCAGGTTTGTCATATAATGAAGCAGTTTACATCTGTGTTTAATGAGAAATGTCTCATTCTTGATGGCATCTCTGTTTGCAGTCCCCTAAACAAAGTGACTGGGTGTGAAAGCTCCCACTATGCCGAATTCTTCGCCTCATTAAATCGTATTTAGTAGTAAATCTCATACCTGGTCCAAAAGGAAAAAGCTCTGTAAATAAATAAATAAATAAATATCAGATACATTTCTATGTGTTGTGTGTGTTACATGCATAATACATATGTTTGAGTCAGTGTCTAACTCTGCAGCTTGATTTTTAATTTTTAAGAAAAGATTTGCAATCAGGAAGTCTCTAGATAGACTGGCTTCACAACTGAGTATTAGTATACTCATTATTAAAAGAGCCTCTAAATGCATGTTAATAACAGAAACAGACTGAATACATGTACATATTGAATACTGAATACATATACATAATACATACATATATTACAGAAGGAATGTGTCTTATAAAGCTATGACTCTGATTTCAGTCTTTTTTTCTAATACTTGATTTTTTTATCTACTTTATATCCTGATTGCAGCGCCCTCCTTCCTTTCCTCCAAGTCCTGTCCTTACAAATCCCTCTTCTCACTACCCCCTCCACTTCTGCTCAGAGAAGGGGAAGCCCCCCTGGGTACCACCCCACCTTGGGACATCCAAACCCACCAAGACTAAAGCATATCCTCTCCCACTGAGGCCCAACCATGCAGTCCATGTAGGGGGAAGGGGATCCAATGGCAGGCAACAGAGTCAGAGACAGCACCCTCCACCCCACCCCCACACACACTTGAGATATTTGAGAACCCACATGAAGACCAAGCTACAAATGTCTGCTACAAATGTGTAGAGGATCTAGGTTCTACCCGTGCATGCTCTTTGGTTGGCAGTTCAGTCTCTGAGCTCCCATGGGCCCAGGCTAATTTACCCTGCAGGTCCTCTTGTGGTGTCCTTGATCTTCTCTGGCTCAGTCTTAAGCCCCTTTTTATTAGTACATTTTCATGACTTAATTTTTTTTTCTGTTCTGTTTTTTTGTTTTTCGAGACAGGGTTTTTCTGTATAGCCCTGGCTGTCCTGGAACTCACTTTGTAGACCAGGCTGGCCTTGAACTCAGAAATCCGCCTGCCTCTGCCTCCCAAGTGCTGGGATTAAAGGTGTGGGCCACCACTGCCCGGCTTCATGACTTAATTTTAAGATTCAGAACTATGGGTGAAGTGGAGAAAAAGATCAGGGATGTTAGGACAATTAATAGGTTAAATGATTGATTAGGCTTTAATTTGGACTTTAGTTGAATTTCTTTAAATACAAACATTGGGAAATAACTATTATGCTTCTATTCTCTAGTGAAGTATAGCTTTTTGGACAGAGCCAGTAAGATTTAGTCCATTTAAAAGATGGTTTGTTATTTTCTCATAAACAGTATTTAGCTGTTTAACTTGAATTAACTGGTAGTTTTGATGCCTTCATTAAAATCCATTCCCACTGGCTATGTTCAAATGTTGCCATAATCTTACATAGTACCTTCTATATACTAGAATTTCTTTCTTTAAAAAAAAGTTCTGTTGTGTGTGTACGCGCATGTGTTCAAATGACCTTTGTTTTTGGTGCCAAATAATATTCTGTTTTTTAGATGTATCATTGTTTATCTCTTTATTACTAAAAAAAAATCTTGATTTCTTGTAATTTTGGACAATTATAAACAAGCTACAGGAAGTTGTGGAGGTTTTTGTCTTAGACACTAGTTTTTTACTTGCATGTATGATTACTGTATCTACATGATTAAAGTATTTTTCTCAAGAAATCATAAAACTGACTTCCCAAGTGACTACACTCTTACGCATTCACAGAAGCAATGAGTGATAGTTTCTATCGGTTCTATTACTCCACATATTTTTCAGCATTTTATTTTGTCAGTGTTCTTAATTTGAACAACCTAATAGGTGTTGAACTCTATCTTACATTTTCATTTACGTTTCCTTACTGACATATAAAATAGTCTTATATACTTATTTGGCACTTGTGTGTCTTATGTAGTAATGTATCAAAGTATTGGGTACTTTAACCAATTGTAAAGAGTCCATATATATTTTTTGGATAATAGTACATCAGTCCTGTATCAGGTGGGGAGAGGTGTGTGTGCGCATACGTGCATGTTTGTGTATGCGTTCCGTCTTTTCATTCTATAGACATTGCCTTTCACAGAACTGAAGTGTTTGAGTTTAATACAGTCTAGCTTCTCAGTGGTTCCTTTTCATGAGCTCTACCTTTAGTGTTCTTGTCATTGCTATGTCAGGGACATCTAGGTTTACTTATGCTATCTCCTGTTTTTGCATTTTCAAATCGGACTATGATCTATTTTTTTTTTAATTGTGAAAGGTGTGAAACATGTGGAGATTCACTTTTTAGTGGATCATGAATAGTCGGGTATAACACATGTAGTTATTTCAGTACCACTTGTGGGAATAACTTTTACTCTGGAATATACCTTTATTTCTGTGTAAGATTGGCTGACTCTTGGTTTCTCTAGGTTGTCTGTTCTATGTTAATCTGTTTCACATGTATATAAGCATATGTACACGTAGACATATGAACATAAGGTGTATACAAAATACATAGTTGAATATATTGTTTCTATTATTTTGAGCAAAATATTATGTTAGATCAATTAGAAATAAGAAAGAAATGAGGATCAGAAAACTAAAAGTTAGGGCTGGTAAGATGGCTTAGCAGTTTAAGAGCACTGGGTGCTCTTCTGGAAGTTCTGAGTTCAATTCCCAGTAACCACCTGGTGACTCACAACCATCTACAAGGGGATCTGATGCCATCTTCTGACCTGTGTGTGTTGTATGAGCGTTCCAGATATTTTGTCCTATTTTGACCACCCCCGACCTCTGCCATTCTATGTAGAAGTTTTTAGTTTGATGTAATCTTGTAGTCCTGCTTATTTCCCATCCCTAGTTGGATGTCTGTGCTTTTAAACCCTAAACTGAGAACCCAGTAATTGCTGAGATATATTTCACTTACCAGTTTTCTTTGCTTCTTCCTTGTGATTTTACAGTTTCAGGTCTTATACTTAAATTTCTAATTTTGAGTTGAATTTTGTAATATCAATTTTGCATTTGGACATTCAGTTTCTTTAACACTGTTTATTGAAGGAGCTATTCTTCCTGTTGTGTTTTTTCTCATTTATGTTCTTTGCTGAAAACCAATTGGCCATACAATTATTTCATAATTATATTTCTGAGCGTTCTCTTCTGTGTATCTGCTTCTCAATAGTCCTGTAATGTAATCTGAAATCAGTTTAATGCCTTACTTTGTTTATGTTGCTTTGATACTTAGAATCATTTTTTTTTCCTTTTTAGGTGTTTGTGTATGTGTATGTAGGTGTGTGGTGTTTAATTTTAAGATCTGTTGGCTACTCTTAAAGACTTATTTTGACTATACTCAGACTTAGAAGTAGAATCTCTCAGTGAGGACAGCTTTCATCTCTTGGCAATCTGTTGGCGCTTTTCTTTGACTTCCTTCATTCTCTTGGTCAAAAGTTTAGCACATTCTGCAGTCTCCTTGTTTTTTAGTGCATTGTTTCTTCAGAGCAATATGTTGGCATTTGTGTTGCAGGACACTCGGGGTAACAAGATGCTGAATCATGGGTTTTTTGATCCTGGGCTTCTTGGCTAAATCTTTGTTTTAGGTCTTTCTGACAGTATATTGGTGACCATCTTTTTAAGAGAGATTGACAAGTTTTCCCTGTCCTGCTAGCTCTTTTAATTCGTAACTGACAAGGAACAGTAGCATCTGTCAGGTCTGGGATATCCTTATCTTCTTTTTTTTTTTTTTTTTGGTCCAACAATATTCAAGTTGAGAACATTTAGATTGGAATCTACAATTCATCTGCAAACAAATTTGTGCTTCCTCTCTCCAGTTCTCCTTAATCTACCACAGAACACCTCTTACTCAACAGGAGGTACACTCTGTTGTCAGTCAAGATTCCTTGATTCATGAGAAAACCGCTGATTCAGACCAACACAACCCTTCCACTCTTCATCCAGAGCATCAGCAGCCACTTCTGTGGCCATGTGCTTCTCATAGAACGGATGGAGCTTGTGCATCATCCACTTGAGTGACTTTGACAGCTCATGGCACCTGGGAGGCACCACAACAATGAACTTATTTCCAATTTTTAAAAAAAAGACTTAGTCATTCCTGAAATAATGTTTTACTTTACAGTAGAGGAAAATGTGTGTTATCCTACTGAGTTCTATGTTTTATCTGTATTGTTAGGTCTGCTTTGTTCATAATATAGTTTAGATCTTATTGTTTCCTTAGATTTTTGCCGATCTAGTTGTTCTATGACTGCAATGTTCAACTATAGTTATAGAACTATTTTATTTCTCCACTGTTATCATTGTTTCCTTTGCATTCCTTGACATTATGTTATTTGGTATATAAGTGTTACATCTTTATGAATTGATGTGTGTTTATAAGTGTCATATCTTTGTGAGTTGATAACTTTTATCAGCATAGAAAGTTCTTTTCTGACTGTCTTGATAGTTTTTTTTTAACTTCTATTTTGCGTGATATAGCGTAACTGTTCTACCTCTTTTGCATGGAGTGTCTTTCTAACCTGTCTGTATTCTTATGTCTAAAGTGACTTCTTTATAGATACCATGCAACTGTACAATGCTTTTTATTTATTTGATTCTAGAAAGATTCACATGTAAATGTTAGTGAAGAACTTGCACAATTCTGCTATTTGTTCTCTGGATATCTTATAACTTGAAGAATCTTAATTATTTTTTGAGATATTATAAACAGAACCCAGCCTGCATGTGTAAATGTTATTTACTCAAAACATGCCTGTTATTGTAAATTCAGTGATAAAAAATACATTAACTATTACATTGATCATTATGTTTTATACATTTTAACCTTTTATGTTTTTACAAAAATGAACTGTATGCTTGGTAGTATATACTGGACATAAAAAATTGAAGACTATGTGATCCCAGTAGAAATCATGCTGTAACTCTGTTCTTCTTTGTTGAGCATGTGCATGGAAGTGCATGTGTCCATTGGGGCTAGACGAGTTGGGTCACCTGGAACTGGAGTTTCAGACAGCTGTGAGCTGTCTGAAATAGGTGCAGGCAGCCTAATTCAGTTCCTTCCCAAGAACAGTATGCACTCTTAACGACTACTAAGCTGTCTTTCTAGTCCCAGATTTCTTTTACCATTCATTATTATCTGTAATAAAGATTAGTACTTTTACTTCTTATTTCACTGTGAAGCGGTGATATATAAACTAACTAATCTTTTTTGTCTCTTAAAGTGATTGCCTTTGGCTGCTAAAATATTTTTCTGTTAAATGTGTCAGTTACAGTATTAGATATGTTTCCTTTAAAGGTGATGGGATATGGGTGCTAAATTATTAAACATTTATTTTAAAAACCTTTGATAGTGTGGATCTTATTTGGTCAGTGTTTTACTTTTCCTGTGGCTGTGATAAAATACCCAGACAAAAGCAACATCAGAAGGGTGTACTTTGTACACAAGGGTCTCTTGTAGCTGGTGTCAGACACATGAGGCAGCTGGTCACATACCCAGTCAAGAACCAGAGAAAGTTGATTGTTTGCTCTCAGCTAGCTTCTTTTATGTAATCCAGGACCTTACCCCCTAGGCATTGCTGTCTCCCCTCAGCCCCCATTCTTTAAAAATGGGTTTTCCCATTTATATTACCCAAATCAAGATAATCCCTCACATTCATACCCAGTGGCTACTCTAAAGAAGCTGGAAATTTGTTTCCTAGGTGATTCAAGATTCTATCAAGCTGACTTCCTTAGCCATCACTTAATGTGTGAAACTGAGGACAGAAGTATTTTTTTCTGAGCCCTGATCTTTTCTGAAGGACCATTGGAGGGGAGGGAGGCTATGGTTGGGATATGTTATCTAAGAGGAGAATAAATAAAAGGAAAAAATTAAAAACTATTATTTCTAATATGGAGTCTTAATGTTTTTGATCATGAACCTAACCTTTGATGGCTGGACCATCTCTTTAGTCCCAATATGAAATCTTTGTAGTGTATTTTTGAATGTCACTAACTAGTGAAGTACTAGCATTTTAGTCATTTTATAAAGCAGTTTAAGTTTGACAGATTTTTCTTCTATTTATTTTAGGTGAATCTGGACTGGGAAAGTCGACATTAATCAACTCATTATTCCTCACAGATTTGTATTCTCCAGAGTATCCAGGACCTTCTCATAGAATCAAAAAGACTGTACAGGTATATATGTTATTGTTGTTAACTAATATAAACTAGAGTTATGTTGACATAGAACAAAGTAGTGGTAGAACTTTTATTTGGTGTCTAGAAGTAGATTCATATTTGACCTTAAGTGGAAAGTAGTAAACATGACTTAACTAAATTAAAATCAAAAACATATATATAGCTGATTAGAGGAATTATTTTGACTGCCATAATTATCCCAGCAACCCTCCTAGAAATTGCATTGTGATCTAGTTATAACCCTGGAGTTGTGTTGTCCATTTTGATATTCACTTTGCACATATGACTAAGCTTTAACCAGTAAAATTTAGAATGCAATTTCTTTTTCTTTTTCTTTCTTTCTTTTTTTTTTTTACTTCTTTTTTAAAATTAGATATTTTCTTCATTTATACTTCAAATGTTATCCCCAAAGTCCCCTATACCCTCTCCCGGCCCTGCTTCCCAACCCACCCACTCCCACTTCCTGGCCCTGGCATTTCCCTGTATTGGGGGCATATGATCTTCGCAAGACCAAGGGCCTCTCCTCCCATTGATGGCTGACTAGGCCATCCTCTGCTACATATGCAACTAGAGACACAGTTCTGTGGGGTACTGGTTAGTTCATATTGTTGATCCTCCTCTAGGGTTGCTGACCCCTTTAGCTCCTTGGTTACTTTCTCTAGCTCCTTCTTTAGGGAACCTGTGTTCCATCCAGGAGATGACTATGAGCATCCATTTCTGTATTTGCCAGGCACTGGCATAGCCTCACAAGAGAGAGCTATATCAGGGTCCTGTCAGCAAAATCTTGCTGGTATATGCAATATTGTCTGGGTTTGGTGGTTGTATATGGGATGGATCCCCAGGTGGGGCAGTTTCTGGATGGTCCTTTCTACTGTCTCAGCTCTAAACTTTGTCTCTGTAACTCCTTCCATGGGTATTTTGTTCCCCATTCTAAGAAGGAACAAAGTATCCATATTTTGGTCTTCCTTCTTGAGTTTTATGTGTTTTGTAAATTGTATCTTGGGTAGTCTAAGTTTCTGGGCTACTATCCACTTCTCAGTGAGTGCATATCATGTGTGTTCTTTTGTGTTTGGGTTACCTCACTCAGGATGATATCCTCCAGATGCATCCATTTGCCTAAGAATTTCATGGATTCATTGTTTTTAATAGCTGAGTAGTACTCCATTGTGTAAATGTATCACATTTTCTGTATCCATTCCTCTGTTGAGAAACATCTAGGTTCTTTCAGTTTCTGGCTATTATAAATAAGGCTGCTATGAACATAGTGGAGCATAGTTGTCCTTATTACAAGTTGGAACATCTTCTGGATATATGCCCAGGAGAGGTATTGCTGGATCTTCCGGTAGTACTATGTCCAATTTTCTGAGGAACCACCAGACTGATTTCCAGAGTGGTTGTACCAGCTTGCAATCCCAACAGCAATGGAGGAGTGTTCCTCTTTCTCTACATCCTCGCCAGCATCTGCTGTCACCTGAGTTTTTTATCTTAGCCATAGAATGCAATTTCTTAATTGCATTATACGCACCTCAAATGCTCCATTGCCACATGTGCTGTTTCTTATTTTGGGCAGTCACATAATATTTACACTATTGTAATGACTTAATACCATATGTTAGCTAAATGGCACTAGTAATTATGTAGGACGACTAAGCTATCGATGGTCCAATTTATGACCCCTCAGTCTTAACAAGCATACAGATGAGCTATTAATTCATATAGTTCCTAGTTATGTATATTTGTGGTAGGACTGGATTTCTGCATTTCTAGCAGGATACCAAGTGGTGGAGCAAGGTCTAGACTCTAGACTGGTGTTTTTCAACCTTCTGATCCTATAATGCAGTTCTTCATGTTGTGGTGATCCCCAGTCATAAAATTATTTTGTTGCTACTTCATAAATGTAATTTTGTTACTGCTATGAATTGTAATGCAAATATCTGATATATAGGATATCTGATATGTGACTCCCAAAGGGGTCACAGCCCATAGGGTGAGAACTACTGCTCTAGACTCTAGGTCTGTACTTTGCAACACAATAACCTGTAGCTTCATGTCGTTTGTTCCTGAGCTTTTGCAATAAATGTCGTCCAAATTGAGATATTCTGCAGGTGTAAAATGTACTGCAGATTTTGAATAGTTAGCATGGAGAGAAAGAAAGTAACTGCTCTCATTTTCTGTCAACTATATTTAAAGTAGCTAATGAAAAAATTTAAAGTACTAACGTAGATCACTGTATATTTTTGTTAGGTAGCACTGGTTCGAGTTTTGGCTAAAAGCTTATTGGTAGGCTGATGAAGTAAATAACACAGCACATTGTGGAGGCGTGTGGGCTTAGAGCTAGATTTGAAAGTACCAATGGCCATGTCAGTGTATAAGATGGACAGAGACATGTACACACTGCCAGATGCAGTGTAGTCATTTGATTAAGGAGTGGTTTTGTGAAGGAAATACTTTATTTTTCATTTAGCTTCGTTTGGTTTAGAGAGGAAAGAAAATGTAACCTTAAAATTACCTACAGAAAGATGTTTGTAAGAATGTGAACCTACATGGCATATTTTGTGATTAATATTGAAGATTCTAAAGAACAAAAACTTATATTTTAATATACTTTGTAATATTCAAGATTAGGAAACTTGGAAATTTTTAATGAGCTCTGCAGAATAGACTTCTAAGTGCAGATTTATTTAGTATAAAATAATATGCTAGATATTGTCATAGACCTACAAAATCCATTTTTGGTCAGGTATTTTCTAAGTGTTCTTTATTGTTCTCACCTTGTAGGTAACTAATTCCAGATCTACATCAATAATAAAATCTAACACTTAGAGAGTCACTGTTCTCATCTTCTAGCTACTATTGTAAATGCTGTGAATGTTAATTCATTTATTTGATTCTTAGTCTTACAACTTCATGTGGTAGATGGTAGTAATATCTCATTTTACAAAGCAGCAGTTGAAACAGAGACTGTATTGTGCCCTGAGATGATGTAATAAATAAATGGAAGAGACAAGTTTCACCTCTGAGCTGTAGTGTGTCAACTCCCTTTTCATACACACATGCACACAAACACTTATGCTGTAGGTGTTTAATGACTGTTAGTTGAATACTAATCAGTTCTTCATAAATGGATTAATAACTTTATTACTACTTTACAAATAACAACACACTTTCAATTTTATGAATGAACAGCTTTCTTCTGGTTTATTTTGCTAAATGACAATCTCAGGTACTAACCCTTAGGAACTATCAACCTTGTTTTTTGAGACATGTCTTCCACTGGCTGGGAGCTTGCTACTTAGGCAGTGTTGGCTGTGAACCTCAGAGATATTCCTGTCCCCACTGCCTTGCGTTGGGATTGTAAATGCACACTGCTGCTGCACCTGGCTGACTTTTTACATAGATTTTGGAGAATCACAGTCTGGCCCCTGTGCTTGTGTGCCAGGTACTTCACTGACTTATCTCTCCACTCCTCATTTTTAGCTCTTTATCTATTTAGATGAAAATATTAACATGTAATTTTGAGATTTTTAACACACACGAATCTAGTTTAACATGGTATATGACAAAATGGTCAGTAAAAAATTATATTCATGGTTTATTATTTATAAGTTGCAGAAATATCTGATAAGTAGGGTTCATAAGAAATTGCCATCACATAAACTTAAATTCTACATTACATGTTATATTTTTCTTTTGATCTTTTTACTCAGTTTTGTTCTGATAATACTTTTATTATCATGAAAACACCTTTTGAGATAAAAGGGCACAAACTTAAGGATAAGTATTACGGATTTTCACACAGGTATATATACGTAGGTAACCAACTTCTGGTCAGTGAGTAACTACATTTGCAGCTGGTTGTACTTGTTCTGTCTCATTGCTGGGGAATATTTTATAAAAATATATTAGAGCATTTGCTTTTTATTTTTGAATGAACATTTAGGTTTCTATTTTTTACTAATATGAGTAAAATGTGTATCTGTGTTGTCTTCCGTGTTCAGTAAAGTTGAGGACGTCTGCTTTCCCAGCTGGCTGTCTAGGTGTCATTGGACTGCTTTGGTCATTTTAATATTTCCTATCTTTCTTCCTCATTTCCAGTAGTTCTTTATCTAAATATGAATCCTTTACATTTTAAACCTTACAGGTGTCTTCCCAGCTAGGATTTATTTAGGAAGGTAAAACTTTTGCTCATTTACTCCCAGGGAGCGTCTTTCAAGAGGTCCGAGTACAGCGAGAATGTGATCATTTTTTGCAGCCTGTTGGCTCCCCCACAACCTAGTAGTCTAAAAGATGATCTATCCTTAAAGTAATAAATTGACTCAATAGAGAAAATAACATACCATTATTATATCACATTTCATATATATAAACCAATTCTGGAGTTTTGAAAAGCAAATATCTGTGACTTTGGTGACCTGAAGGGTTTTTTGTTTGTTTGCTTTTATTTTGTTTTGTTTTGTTTTTAGCATTTCCAGTTGTCAGAAAATGAAAGTAAAGAAAAATTCTCTCCTGTGTTATACCCAAGGAGTGAAACTTTAATAAATAATACCACAATATCAGTTCTTTTCTGAATGTTATATTTATAGGAGACTTGTGTTTTCGGGGAGAGATTGGTTGGCATTCAAAGGCTTGGAAGATTATTAAGTATTTTAATAGAAAACTGATTCTGAGATCACTGTTCCTCAGTGGTTTTGATTCAAAAGATTAATTCTTAACTTCTCTGTTGGCCTAAGGACCATTACACATACCATGAGCACATACCAGGCATGGACTTCCCTATACTAGTTGTTCTCAACATGAGTGTACATTAGATGGAAGCAAGCCCTAGATAATTTTCATCTCTTGTAAATTCATACTTTGCTATAGTTACAGAGTTTAGTATTCAAGATTCCTTGCTCTGTGGTGTTCCTGGACTGTTGGAAACTGCCCTTATTTTATCTCGGAAAAAAGTAGGAGAGGGAAGTGTTTCTCCTTACCACTTTGAAGGGTACTTCAAAGTGAATACAGTGGTGCCAAGTTATGCCTGTCTTGGTTTCTATATATTTTTTAACCAATAGATTATTAAAGTTAAGTGACAGGACAAAGTAGACAGTTCCACTCTTCATGTTATTTCAAATAAAGATCCCAAGATTGACAAAAAAATTTAACAAACAGTATGCTGTATACAATAGTGTATGTATACAATAGTTACAGCTTATTTTACATTTTATATTGGTTTTTAAAAATTGTAAATTTTTTGTCATAAGATTGTGAACTATCTTTCCTTGGAGAAAATCGTCTTTTATTGAGATTTAGTTCATTTCAATGTTAAGTTCTTGATTGCCAAATTTACCTTGATCTACTGTAAAATATGTGACGCTTAATATGTGAGGCTTAGTTAATCCTTTTATAGTGATAAAGATTAGGTAGCTACACAATTTTTCTAGAGACAAGAAAAATTGAAAGCAGTAGGTTATACTCTTAGAATAAAATACTTCATATTTAGAATTTTTTTGAAGCCTTTCCCTAGAACCTAATTAAATGTTCCTGTAGCTACTACTCCTTTTTGGTTGTTGAACCATTCTGTGTAAACATTTGAGTGTTTTACACAATAGGTTGAGGTCTTCAGTAATGGTAGACACATTTTCAAGCATCTGTAATGGAAAAACAGAAAATATGAAATAACAAAGATGCTGCCATAAGTAAGGTGCTAGTAAGACAGTTTCTAGGACTTAGTGAAGTGGTATGATGGCAAGAGTCAGTAGGTTGAGTGATAAATCTGGCACTGAAGATCTGTGATAGGTATGCAGAGAAGGACGAGAATGAATCCCTATAAATGAATATAAAGGAAGCATTTATTCCTAAGAGACCTAGCCTTGCTCAGGTACAAGGGTTGTGCATCCATACCAGGTCTCTTTCACTTTTTATGTTTTGTAAATAAACATTTGATGTATTAAATGGAGTGTTTTCCTGTTTTTGAGCCAAGTAAACGTATCAGGCTCTCTTCAGAGCTTTGGTCTTACTGCTACTTCTTGAGGAAGTATGAGTAAATGTGTAAACCCTTGACAGAAATTTTAACCTTTCCTTCAACATGTTATGCACTTAAATTAAATAATACATTTTGTTTATGTTAATAAATATCTTGTGAACATTAGATTAAAAAGTTTATTGCTTATAAAATAAAAATAAAAAGTTTATTGGTTATAAAGCTGAATAATAAACTTAGATTGAAAGGTGACAATATTAGTAGAAGTATCGGCATCTTTGATTTGTTGGATGTAGGGAGTCAAAAATGTCTCAGTAAGTCCACAACACACATAAACAATATGAAATTTAGTTTTGGGGGCTGGTAAGATGGCTCAGCAGTTAAGAGCGCCAACTGCTCTTCCAAAGGTCCTGAGTTCAAATCCCAGCAACCACATGGTGGCTCACAACCATCCGTAACAAAAATCTGATGCCCTCTTCTGGAGTGTCTGAAGACACTACAGTGTACACACATATAATAAATAAATAAATAAATAAATAAATAAATAAATAAATAAATCTTTAAAAAAAAAAGAAATTTAGTTTTACTTAGTTTCTAGAGAAAAACAGTAGAAAATGCTCTTGCTTCATTCCTTTGGCATTAAGTTATACATTTAATCTTAGAGAACCCTTGGTGATGTGACCTGCATAAGAAGAGTGCATGGGAAAGTGACTGTTTGGAACAGATTAAGAAAACGTTGAAATTCCTGGGCTTGAATTAACTTGTTTTCCATGAATCCCATGAGGATACTTGCAAAGCCAGATGACATGATAGAACTGGATCCTGTGGATGGCAGTAGTTTACAGTTACAGTGTTTGGATCTTTTTCATTGGTTGCTGACTTCTTTGTATTTAATCATGTATGGATACTCAGAATTTCATAGGCCAGAGTTGGAAAATAGACTCATCAAAGTACTTAAAAACTTATTTTTTCTTATCAAGTCAGTAAATAAGTTAAACTTTTTAAAAATGGTACTGTGGGTTGAACCTGGAATCTTGAAAATGCTAACTGGTCACTTTGCCACATTACTTACATTTTTTTTAATACAAAAAAAAGTCTTAAAAATATAAACTGTTATATTAAAGAAAACCAGACACTATTTGAAGCAGATTTGTTTTATGATATGTATGTTATGTGTATGTACACCATGTGCGTGTTCAGAGGTTTAGAAAGGGGTGCTATGTCTCTTGGAACTAGAGTCACAGTTACTAGTAAGTCACCCTGTAGCTGCTGGTAACCAAGCCTGGTTCCTCAACAACAAACACTCTTAATTGCTGAGATGTTCATTACTCCAGCCTCTGGTTGTTTCTGTTTAGTGACATATATCATTAATTGTTACTATTAATTATCTTAATGTCATTTGTTTCTGTTTAGTGATGTGTCACTAATTATTATGAAAAAGCTGAGAATGAATTCAAAATAATTTGAGATGTAGATTGACCAGATTATCCTTTGGCCAAAGAATCACAAGAAAATTTTAAAGTCTGAATTTCTTAGACTTTTGTTTGATAATCGAACACCATTGTTAAAACTCTTCTTTATTGATACTTAGTTTTTAATATTACATAGACCTCATACTTACAATATTTAATTGATATCTTCAAATACTCTAGTTGCTAGTAGATAAGTATTCTTATATTTGGGATACTCAATTTTCACCGATAATATAACCCAAGATTAAAGCAGTTTGAATAACATGGTAAGCTCAAGGCTTACCTAGGAGATAGGTGACAAGCCTTCCATAGGCAGGTATGTCCAAATTGCTGGTTTTCTTTTCCCCAATTTCAATTCTTTCCTCTAATCTCAATATTTTCCTGATAATAAGCTACTTTATCAAAAAAAATTGTAGTAAATTGATTGTAGTAAACATAAATGTTCAGTTTGGTAGCTACCTGAAATACAACTAAATATTCAGTTCCCTGGTCACACTCATCAACATCCCAAGAGGTAAGTAAGCAGTTAATCGAGGATTGCTGGATTGGACAGTACAGGTGAAGACCAATTTTGTCATCTCAGAAGTGCTATTGGACATTGTTGTAAAAGTTCTCCTGCCTGAACACTACCCTAAGCTTCACAGCCTCTCATTAGCAAACTCCTGTTAAACAATACTAAAAGGAAGTGGAAAGGCATCTTCATTTTCATAATCCTTAAAAGTATACAGACTTTCTCTGTCCAGATCGCTGAAGCCACTTTTTACATGCCCATGATCACATTTGCCCTAAACCTAGTAATGTAGTAAATCTAGTAATGCCATTTTAGGCATTTGACTCTCAAAGGTTAAGTGCAAGTCTTGGTTTCTTTATGTTATCTTAGCCTCTGCTCTTGAAGCAGCATTTCTTTTCCCTCAGACTCTGGAAGGTATATACCACAGACTGTGCTTTGGATAAACGATAAACACCTTCAGCATCACAGTTGGGGCCTGCAGAAAATCTATAAATTTTGCCAGGAACTAGAGCTATAGTTTAAGGCTCTTTTCCTATAACACTTTAAAACTTCTAAAGACACTTTAAGAGGATGAGTTTGCAAAAAGTTTGCCATACCATTTACATGTAGTTTTCTTTTAAGTAACTAGGTCTCTAAATGGCCATAATTATTTTTAAGATGTTAGGAGCTGGAAAGATGTCCCAGTGGTTAAAATTGATTTCGGTGCTAGTATGAGGGTTTGAGTTGTAATCTGGATCCAAAACCCTTTTAAAGACCTAGTGTGTATGGCAGAGACAAAGTGACTATACCCAGACCAGTGATGTTAGTGAGATCTGGGTTCAATTAAGAGGCCCTGCCTCAGTGCATGAGATAAAGAACTCAATTGAAAGACTCCCACATCTACTTTGGGCCTCCACAGCTATGTACATACCATGCCTCTGTGTGTGCGTGAGTGTGCATATAGGTGGTTAGTTTTAATTTGCAGTCAGCTTCCAAAATTGGTTTTGGGAAACTTGAGTGTTCTTGCCGCTTGTTATAGAAAACAACTCACATAATACATAATTAACATGTACAACGATGACTCTTACAGGTGGAGCAATCCAAAGTTTTAATCAAAGAAGGTGGTGTTCAGTTGCTGCTGACAATAGTTGATACTCCAGGATTTGGAGATGCAGTGGATAATAGTAATTGGTAAGATTACTCTTTTGTCCCGTTATTTCTCAGTATAGTTAGACTTTTACCTTTTCTTTAATCCTATCAGTTGGGAGGCAGAGGCAGGCATATCTTTTGAGTTCAAGGCAAGTCTGAACTATATATAATAACAAGTTCCAGACTAGTCAGAACTATAGAGTGAGACCTGCTTTACAAACAAAAACAAAATCAAAAACAGAATAACAAAAATGTAACAGTGAGAATCATTAATTTTAAATGATTAGGGCTTGCTCACATACCAACTTTGCTGCATTTCTTACTTGAAAATACTGCTTTCTGGACTGGTTTGGATTCTTGTTTTGTGTCTTTTATTCTCTTTTGGTGTTTTGAGACATGATCTCTTTGAGTTCCAACATGGTTGTTAAGAACTTTAAATCCTTTTGCTTCAGCCTCTGAATTTTCTCTGTATGCAGTGGAATAATGCCACTTATACATATATGTTATATATGTATGTTTACAAATACATATGCACATCTATTACTGTTGTAATATGTTAATATCTCTTATATAAATTATAAAATTGAACCTTTAACTATAATTTTCTTTGTTATATTTCATTCTAACTTATCTAATTTTCTAGACTTTAGATTTTCAGTAAATTATAGATGAATTAAACACTCATGGAACTACAACTCACATTGAAGTTGAGTTTTAGTTAATTACCATTTTCTTGACACTTAAAATACCCAGTAAATTTATGACAAGGTTTTCGTATTGTTTAATCTTTGTTGAAAATGTAAAACTGTGGATGCAATTTTTTTTCAGATTGTAAAATATTTAGCATTGATATAGTTATTAATGTAAATAATTACTAACTATCAAAGTTTTGTTCACACACAGCAATTCCTTTTAAAATTTGAGAGTTAAAAAATAATGAAGATATACTTTGTGTAGTTTTATCTCTTTTTTTTCTGTGTGTGTGTAGGGAATTGGTGTTTTCATGGTGTTTCATGGTGTTTTATATGTAGTATGTATGTACATACATTCAAATGTAGAGGCCCAGGTCTAGGTTAGTGTCTTCTTGATTGCTATCCACCTTTAATTTTTGAGACAGGGTAAAGCTTATCAGTTTAGCTAGACTGGCTGGTCCGTGAGCTCCAGGGATCCATCTCTACCTCACACCTTCGTTCAAGCTTAGGATAGCAGGCACTTTCCACTGTGTCTGACGTTTTACACGGGTTCAGGATTAGAATACAAGTTTTCATGCTTTAGTGGTTGAGCCATCTCCCCAATCCTAATTTTTACCTACTTTTGAGTCAGTGTGCAGAAAAATTTGAGATGTTTTCTACTAGTGAATTATTTTATCACATTAAAACTACTATCCTTTAAATGTCAAACAGTTAATTTCTTTATAGAATTGCAACTTAATTGTTCTCTTTCTCTACATTATAAAGCTGGCAGCCTGTTATCGACTACATTGATAGTAAATTTGAAGATTACTTAAATGCAGAATCTCGAGTGAACAGACGTCAGATGCCTGATAACAGGGTGCAGTGTTGTTTATACTTCATTGCTCCTTCAGGACATGGGTCAGTACCTTGATTATTTGCTACATCGTTGTTTTTATTGTGTATAATTACTCATCTTGTGTGCATGTTTTAGAATAATGGTGTCTGTGGAGTACACGGAACTAGGTCATTTATAAAACAACCTAATCTCATGTAAAGTGGCTTGGAATAACCTGTTTAAGTCCTAGGTAGCCATTTTACTCCTTAATTCTGCATACATACTGCATTTCATCTGCTTCACAAAAAGAATTATTTCCAGTTTCTAGTCTGAGTTTTGAGATCTTAAAACTAATAGTTTTTTTAATTTTTGTTTTAACCTCACCTTTTTTTTCCCCTTTGAGACAGGCTTTCTCTGTGTAGCCCTGGCTGTCCTGGAACCCACTTTGTAGACTAGGCTGGCCTCTAACTCAGAAATCCACCTACCTCTGCCTCAAGGGCTAGGATTAAGGCGTGTGCCACCACTGCCCAGCTTAACCTCACTTTTATAAGAGGTTGAACCACCAAATTAAAAAGACAGCCGTAGTTTTTGAATTTATAGAGATTCTAATAATCCCCAAGGTAATAACCTATAAACAAAGTAACTTATTATATAACCTAATAGAAAAGGTAATAATAAAAAATAAGCTTAAGTGCCAATGGCTTCTTACTCTTTTTTTTTTTTTTTCAGTAAGTGGTTTGCTAAACTTTAACTGTGAAGATTATTTTAAGTCTGTATTACTCTGATTTTAGGTAGTTAAGACTGAACTATTAACACATTCATCTGATACGATTTGCTTGATAGTAACTAGCCCGTTCTTCAAAATCAGAATAAAAACTGGTACTCTTGTACTATTTGTGGTAGATACATATTATGATTAGCTATTAATATTTCCACTAGTCTTCACTAATTTTTTTTTGTTGTTGTTGTTGTTGGGGGCATGAATCACAGCCTAATGTAACTACTTAATGTAACTACCTAACATGGCAATTCTACCCTCTCTCTGCCAATAGGAACTAGGCTATTATATGATATAAAACTATATAGTATTATTATTACCCCATATTCAAATTAGAGTAGTATACTCTCTTTCCCTCTTCTGCTTTTGGTTTCTCTTCTTTGTCTTACTGTAATGCTTGTTTTCAGTCTGGTAGAACAGGGAACCTTAGTTATGTGACCACTATTTGTGGGAAGACTGGACAAGTTTCTTTTATGCTTAATTTCATGCCTTATTTTCAGAAGTTTATTTATATCCCTCAACCAGCATATCTACTTACAAGACTCATTTTTGTTTGTTTTTTAGAAATGTGACATAACAGCAGGCTCTGATGCCAGGTACCTGTAATCTCAGCACTCAGAAAGCTGGAGCTAAAAGGTTGCAAATTCAAGACCAGCCTAGGCTGTGTCTTTTGCTAGCAAGATCCTATCACAAGAAAAACAATACTAAAAATGGAAACAAAATAAAACCATGGAGCAGGATGTAGCTCAGTTTGAAGGTCTGCAGGCAATCCTCAGGACAGCCTTTCTTTACCCGTCTACTTCTTAGAAACCAAACCAAAACCCCAAACTATCACATGAGCATGTAGGTAGCTCTTGAACTTATGCTTCTTAAATCTTTCTAGTTTATCTTCTTGTTTTTTTTTTTTTCCCTGTGTAGCTCTGCCTGTCCTGGAACTTGCTCTTTAGTCCAGGCTGGCCTCAAACTCCTAGAGATCCACCTCCCTCTGCCTTCTGAGTACTGGGATCAAAGGTATATGCCACCACTGTCCAGTACTAGTAACTTATTAGCACAATTTCCTAGAAGTCAGCCTAGTAAGGTCATCTACAATTAGTAGAAAGCAGTGAGTTTATAACAAATCTTTGGACCCTTTCTAAATTACATTCTTATTTTCCTTTGAGGGTAATTTTTATCTCTTAAAATTACATCGGAAATAAGAGTTGTTTGGTTTTTTTTAAAGAAATGAAATTATAATTCAAATGATATATATGGCTTTAATCCATTTCTTGATTTTCACAAGGGAAAATTCTTTTTTCCTGTGTCTATTCCTAAATAATTGACCAGCTTAATAATTTTTAGAGATAGAGCAAAATTTTTCCTATTGACTTGCGATACTTATAGGTTAAGTAAAAGAATATGACAGTGAATTTGGTATTAAATTACAAATGGTCTGCTTTCTGTGAGCTGAAATTACATAAAATCTGGCAAATGAAACAGGGATCTTCTGTGAGCCCCTCAGTTCTGTACAATATAGTATCAGTTCCTTCTTTAATCACCCACTCGTGTCGTTCCTGGATGCTCGGCAATTTAAATTTTACTTTTTATTGTTTCATTTGTGTTGTTCATTGTTCAGTAACTGCTATTAAAAGCTAATTTTCAGATATTAAAATGCTGTTTTATCCTTTTAATATTGATTGCCACTTTAAACAAAGATCACTCAATGAGTTTCATTTAGAAATATATGTAATTAATGTTTGTAGTTTGGTTTGAAATCTTGTTATAGGCTTTGAAATAAAAATAACTTTTTCCCTTACTGTGGATTTGTCTTATAAAGGTCTTTTTGTTGTTTAAAAGATAATTTCTTCAACTGATCATTTTGGTGCATGCATGTAATCTCACCTTCAGGGTTGGCTGTATACTAAGTTCAAGTTTAGCCTGGGCCAAGTTTAGCCTGGGCCTTTAAGACCCTGTCTTAACCCCCCACACACTTTGAATTCTTATTAATTCTTACTAATTTAATCATAGAAAACTAAATGGGTACAGGAAAAATTTTAGCCACCATATGATTAACATGTTGAATTATGGTTTTTGGCGCTATTTTTATACTAATTTAAAAGTATGGAAGAGTTTTATGGAGGTTTTTACCCTTTTCCGTACAATTTAATTTTTAAATTGATTTCAGTGTTTTTTGGTCCTGATTTTATCATATTTCAACTGCATAAACCAGTCTACCCTGGAATGTGCTTTGAGCTCCCACTTTTCCCCAATTTCCCCAGTGCTACAGATCCCAGCACACACGCCTACGACTGCTAGAGCCCTTTCTTAGTTTATGCTTAAGACATTGACTTCCCTGAGTCCCTACCATAGCTATTATATCTGTCTTCCTTTTTAAAAGTTGTGATACTTATGCTAAATGCATAGCATTTAAGTAATAGACCTAAAGCAGAATTTATACTTTGCTTTTAAATATAAGATCCTGTGTAAGTTTAAAACCTGAATTTTTTTAAAGATTTATTTTATTTATTTATTTATTTATTTATTTATTTATTTATTTATTTATTTATTATATATAAGTACACTGTAGCTGTCTTTAGACACACCAGAAGAGGTCAATCTCATTACGGGGTGGTTGTGAGCCACTGTGTGGTTGCTGGGATTTGAACTTCGGACCTGCGGAAGAGCAGTCGGGTGCTCTTACCCACTGAGCCATTTCACCAGCCCAAAACCTGAAATTTTATCATGATGTTTTGTACTGTGAATTTTGCCTTTATCACTGATTATAACAGTGAATTATAACAAAATTCAGCCTTTCTTCCATTTTCCTCATTGTTCCTTATTCAGTTAAGGAATATCCTTTGGGATCACATTTCCATTATCTTGACTTATTACTTGGAACATTAACTATAGTCCCTGGAACATTTTAAGTGTACAGACTCAGTCTTCATTATAGTTTCTAAAAGACTTGAGAAAATGATAGCATTTTACTTCTTTTGTCAACAAATATTTGGGAACCTTTAGCCCATTTGCTGGGTGCTAAAAATACAGATGAATGAGATAAAAGCACTCAACTAAAGGATTGTTTTGTCTTAGACTGGAAAAACAAATACAGGGCAAATGTTTCCTAACACAGAACATGGAGTGCTGAGGCCCCTCTTTATCTAGAAAAGGATTTCTAAAGGAATTGGACTGTCAGCCATGTCTAAAAGAATGAATAAGTAAGTACTAGGGAAGCAAAATAGGTGGAGTATGAAACCAAAGAGTGTTCCAGGCAGGGATGGCAGTAGTCTATGACACTTTTAAAGTATAGCACTTTTAAAGAATTATGAGGAGTTAGAAACATCCTGGCGCATTGCAAGTAGATTAAGGAGAGAATATTTGTCTTCACAATGTTAGTGAGTCACAGCAGCTAAAGAATATGGCTTTTAGTAAGCCTGTCAGTCAAATAATGAATGTTTCTGTCAGATTGAGGTCGCAGTTATGGGGTAGTGTGCTAGGAAAGCAGAAAGGCTTATGTAGTTCTCCACTGTGGAGTTCTTGGTGGTCTGTACTTAAGTGTCGAGAATGGGTAGGGTATCTGTATCTGTGTTAGTGCCTGTGTGTCTGTCATGCAGGCCTTGATAATCTCAGGAAATGAAGGATAGAAGGATGAGCACTCCTAGGTGTTTGGGATAAGTGTTTAGGTACATTGTGTGTACTTATCATGCACTGAGATAGCAAACAGCAGAGGAGAGAAAAATGGAGATTCCGGGTGAGCTATTGATTCTAAGGAACATGGCATATTCCAGGAACATAACCTCTGAGTGAAGTTTTGAATGGGTATACTTTGGGGAATTATTGGCCATAAATTATTGTGGTGATTTTAGTCAGGCAGAATGTAGGGTTAACAAATGAAGATGACCACAAGTTAAAGATCTGCCTTACAGGGCTGGAGAGATGGCTCAGCAGTTAAGAGCACTGACTTCTCTATGAGAGGTCCTGAGTTCAATTCCCAGCAACCACATGGTGGCTTACAACCATCTATACTGGGATCTGATGCCCTCTTCTGGTGTGTCCTCAAGACAGCTATAGTGTACTCTTATACATAAAATAAATAATTCTTAATAAAAAATCTGGCTTTCAAAGAGGATCCTGAGGATTCTAGAAGAGCTGTGAGGGATTTATTTTAGATGCTGCATACTGGCCACATTAGATAGGAAGTACTATAGTGGAAGTATTTGGTTTTGAAAGTATAACTGCCAAAACACAGCAGCCAGTTTATAATAAACAGCGGCATATTGAAGACTGACTTTTAGTATTTTGTCTGAGAAAGATAGTTGACAGCAAGTATTGCATTTATCAAAAGAGGACTAAAATTTTTCATGGACTAAGAATACTCACCCACCTTGTGAACCTTTATAAATATAAAGCTGATTCTAGGAAATACTATTAGGAGCCTTTCTGGTTTTTCCAACTCCTCTTTAGGGCCAAAACCCAATGACCAAGTTATTTCAAAGGCAAAAGTCAAAAAGCTTCCTTAACCACTCCATTGCTTCTTAAAGCCCTGTTCTGCCTGTTGGCTGACCCAATTCATCTTCAGAGTGTTTCTGATAAGTAAGTAAAGTAGCTTATTGTATTAAATTAATTGTCGGAGATGTGAAGAATCTTTTTGTTCAAACAGATGGATTCAGTCATATTAAATACTATATGTTTCAGACTTAAACCATTGGACATTGAGTTTATGAAACGTTTGCATGAAAAAGTGAATATCATCCCATTAATTGCCAAAGCAGACACACTTACACCAGAGGAATGCCAACAGTTTAAAAAGCAGGTAAGTAAGAATTAATTAACTTACGTGTTCCCGAACTGTTCTTGTAATTAATAGCATTTTAGTACACTATAGTCCATTTACATTTTGTTTATTCTTACAAACTTATGCTTTTTCTATTTTCTCTTGAATCGTGTTTTGTTTGTATTACTTAATGGGATAAACATATTTAGACCACACACATTTTAGCTTTCTCCCCAAAGCTCGTGTCCTGTTATTTCAGTAATACTCTCAATGATAAATTTTTCTCATTTTATTATATTTGTATTGTTACCTATGACATTTATGAAATCTGAGGTAAATTCCTGAAAGTGTCTATTCTAATAGTATTCTTTTTTAATTTTAGGACAATATTTTAAAAACAACAGCAATTTTGTATTATATTCAAAATAGACTTTAGAGTTTTGTTATCTCATTATCTTTTTAAACTTCTGTGTAACAAAATACCTTTTAAAAATGGATTTTAGAATACTTCAAAACTTGTTACAGTAAGAAAAACCTGTTAAAGTTTGCTTTGAAGTGGCATTGCATTCTTACAAATTTTGACATCTTAAACAGATTTTACTACTAATATTCTCACCACAGGTGTGTTTCTCTCTTCCTTTAGCTTCTTCCATACTTTTTCCTCCTCCCCCTTCACTTCCTGTTCATCTCCTTCCTTTTCCTCATTTCTCTCTTTACCCTTTCTCTTCCTCTTTTCCGTTTTTCCTATTTCTCTATTGTTACTTGAGACAGTCTCTATAAACTGGACTGAATGCAGCATCAGGGCAATCTTCCTGTCTCTACTTAAGTTTTTACCTTGCATAGTCTATATCTCTATATGAATTTATTTGTGACAAGGATGACTTAGTAATGAGTTCTACTTTCAGATGGTCACAAGCCTATCCTCTCTTTTTTTCACTAAACACTGAAACCACGTCCTTTAGTGCAGATACTTTACCTCTGTGTTCTTCTAGTCTCTAGGTTTCTTTTCTGTATGTTTAGAGTTATGTTTCTTACCCATAGAATCATTCGGAGGGCTTTCAAAATCATTGTTGGACATTATCCTATCAATTAATTCTGTAGAGGAAGTTGGGGTCTTAACATTTATTTTGAAAATGCTTACTTACATAAATTCACTGTATAACTTCTGACCAAGGACCACTGCTGTTAAAGCTAGTAGCTATTTTATCTCTTTTATTAAAGACAGGGTCTCTGTGTAGTTTTGACTTTATAGACCAGAATTTATGGAACTTACTCTACAGACCAGGCTACCCTCAAGCTTTCAGAGATTTGCCTGCCTTTGCCTACTGAGTGCTGGGATTAAAAGCATGATCTTTCATGCCAGGCATCACCTCTTTTCACTGTTTATCCTTATCACAAAGTCTCACTATGTAGGTCTGGTTTGCCTGGAACCCACTGTTCAGAGCAGGATGGTCCCAAATCAGAGATCCACTTACCTTCTAAGTGCTGAGATTGATGGCATGTGTCACCTCACCCAGCCATTATTTTGTTTTAAAGTAGATATCTATGCCCAGTGATGAAGATATGGTCCTATTGATGGGCATTGATAATTTAACTTGTTCTTTTTTTTGAGATAGGCTCTTGCCCACAGCCTAGGCTAGCAAGGAACTCTCAGTCCTCTTGTTTCAGCTTTCCACATACTAGTATTACAGGCATGTACCACCAGGCCGAGCTTGCTTCTGTTAATTTCTGTTGAGTATAGTAGTCATAGAACTCATTTTGTTTATAGCCCCTTTATTGCTGTTGGAGACTCTTGCTGTGAGAATAGGAGTATAATGTGTAGCCAGGGAAGGTCGAGGTAGGAGTTCAAATTGTATGGGTAGGTGACAGTTATTTGCATGTCTGTATTGCCTTGACTTTGAAATCCTTGAATAAGATAACTTGATTTGAACCAGGTAATTCTGATGTTACTAAGTCTTGAGGTTCTTTATTTCTACTGTGTGTTTTCTCCTTGCCTACTTGCTTTAGATTTATGTCTGCAACTTGTCCATGTAATGAACTTTTCTGTTAAAGTGTTAAACCTTTCTCCTGCAACTGATGTGTCTTTTACTTGCTCTTTCTACTATTTTTAGGTGACTTTAGGATCTGTTGTTTCAGCTTTCAGAGTTAAGTTATATGAAGAGAAATAATCTTCACTTTAAATAAATGACCAAAAACTATTGTATAGTAGAAACCAGCTGAATAAATACCATTGTAAAATATTCTGTCATTATTTTGAATTCATTTCGGGACAACACCCATATGATTCACACTTCTGAAATAATTGAATTTGAAATATTTTAACTTTCATTCCACTCTCTGTCTGTGTGCATATGGGTTAAGGAAGGGAGGGAGGCGCATGCCCTGTCATCCTTGTGGAGATCGGAGAAGAGTTTTGTAGAATCGGTTCTCTTTCTGCTTTTTCTTTTTCTACTTTGCATGGTAGGCACCTTTACTTTCTTTGTTCCCCTGTAATAGGTTTTTGTATTTAAATACGGACAAGAAAGCACCAGAGGTCTCATTTAAATAAAAAAAAAAAACCAAGAAAGATTTAGTAGAAATACTGCAAATGTCATAATTATGTGTGGCGCCATTTCCCTCCTTCTGCTTTAGATAATGAAAGAAATTCAAGAACATAAAATTAAAATATATGAATTTCCAGAAACAGATGATGAAGAAGAGAATAAACTGGTTAAGAAGATAAAGGTAGGTTCATTTCTCTGCACATTAAAATGTTTGAGCCTTCCAGTTGTGCTCTGATATGAAAGATCAAAGGTTTTAAAAAAAATAGTTGGCTTACTAACACAAGTATGGATATTCCTGAATTTTATAAACTTTATAGTTACTTTTGATTGGCAACACATAAAACAGAGCATTGCACAGACTAGATGGATGAATTCCATCCTGAATTGTTTTCAGTTAATTGCTTTCATATTTGTATAATTTTTTCTTTTTAAGAAACAAGTATGAGTAGGAAGGGAACTAATTTTTAATTAATCGTCCTTTAAGAGGCTGATAAAACTTGCTTCTTTTTATAAAAGTCAACAAAAACTCTATATCATTTTAATTTTGTGGTGTTTTGTTTTGTTTTGTTTTGTTTTGTTTTATTGTTTTGCTTCCCCAAACAGGGTTCTTCTGTATAGCCTGGGCATCCTAGAAACTAGCTTTGTAGACCAGGATGGCCTTGAAACTCTGAGATTGATCACCTGCCTCTGTTTTCCAGATGGTAGGACCACTATATCTGGTTTTTAAATTTTGTGTGCTTAAATTTATACTTGTTTTTGAGTACTTGGAGCCAAAATGGTTTAGTGAATACTGGTCTTATGTGCATACATAATGTAATTACTGTATAATTGATAGAATATTTATGTCTGACCATTGAAGAATTTTGAAAGTTTTGCAAGATAGTCTCTTTGATAATTCTGGGAGATAAAAACCATTGGAAAGTTATACTCTGTATTAAAATGAATAGCAATTAGCTATTATATATTATTATATATAATAATATTAGCTATTATATATTATTATATTAGCTATTATATATATTATTATATTAGCTATTATATATTATTATATAAAATAATATTATATATTATTATATTATTATTATTATATTATTATTATATTAGCAAGTGGGTGTGAGGTTCTGACTAGTTTAGAAAGTAGACATTTCCTACACCTCATATTGTTAAGAATAATAATGAGATAGATTTGTAGTCCTTTTTTTTTTCTTTCTTAATATCAATGTAATTTTTTATTCTGTGTCCAATATGGGATGGTTTAACAGTAATTTTTGACAACCAATTTGACTAATATATACATAGTACATTATTCTTAAAATTTCACCCAAAAAGCAGTTATTTATCACATGCTTTGGTAATACTGTTTGAGTAATAATTTTCTGGATAATTATTGCTTGGCTGGTAAGAGTTAATATAGATAATTTTTTGTTAATATGTTGAATATTATAAATTATTATTGAATTGTGAGTACTGTAGAGATGTGTTTACAATATCACTTTATTTTATAGGACCGTTTACCTCTTGCTGTGGTAGGTAGTAATACTATCATTGAAGTTAATGGCAAAAGAGTCAGAGGAAGGCAGTATCCTTGGGGTGTGGCTGAAGGTAAGGTTCTTTTCAGTGCATAATTTAATGTAAGGTCTCATAAAGGTAAAAATGTGTACTGTAGTAAGTAATATAAAATACACAGTGTATAATACACTGTAGCTTTTCAGTGATAGTTTTTATTTCATTTTCCTACTTTTTTTTTTTTTTTTCTGTTAAGTAGAATTCAGTTTCTCAGATGCATGACCTAAGTCAGGGAAGTATGTGTGAATTCTTCAAGTTGTAATACTTCATAATCATTTGCCACTGTCCCACTTTCCTGGGTCTGCACAACCTTCATGCCAGTTTTTCTGGCTTGAAAGCATTTCCTAGGATCTAATAAATCTTTGGAAATAGAGCAATTTGGAGAGAAACAGTTACAATCATGTGACTAGTGCCTTTTCTTTCCTTAAGAAAAGTTTCACTTGTTTTCAGTATGGTTCCTAGTGTGTTAGTTTTCAATGCCAGTAAACTCTTAGTGATAACATCAAACCTCAGAAATCCTATTAGCAACAGAAGCATTTTCATAATTTTGTATTAGTTTGCTCTAATGTTCAGTCTTCTATTATACTAAGTTGGAGGTGCTGTTTGCTCTATTATGTGCTGATGTTTTAAATAGGTGTGTAAGTTTTATAAAATCACACCAAGTTACTGTCCTTCTTTATGATTTTGCCCAAGGACCGTCAGCTTTGTTCCCAGGTGACCTGCCATTACTGAATTAAGGCTTTTCAAGTTTATGCCCCTTAGAAGTATACTCTGAAACAATTGCTTTATTTATGTAATTATTACTCTTTCCCATCCCCTTGCTATATCCTCATTCAGTGTTCATGTTAATGATACTTTAAAAAAAGTAATAAAGAATCTTAAAGCTCTTGACTAGCCTTTTCATTTTGGTTGTCTCAAGGAGGTTTTTTTTTTTCCTCCCTCAGCCACAATACTAAGTTTTTTTTTTTTTTAATGAATCATGTAATAAATATATTCTATAATAAGAAGGAGAAAGTGGATCTTTCTTTCAAATTATCAGTGTTTATTTCCAGAGAGTTCACTCATTACATTTCTGTCACTGAGAATTAAGCTACACCAAGAAGGGCTAAGGGGATGGATATCTTAGTGGATCCAAATGCTTGCCTTGAAAACATGAGGACTGGAGTTCTGATGAAAAAGCCTCACAGGCTCGGCCTTCCACCTGGAATCATAGTGCTCTGGTGGCAGACACAGGATCCACCAAGGAAGCTAGGCAACCCAATTACTGAGCTGAACATTTATTAAGAGACTCTGCCTCTGAAAATATAATTGAGAGTGGAAATTAGGAGGAAGCAGTTGATGTTAAACTTTCCTTAGCAGATACACATACATGAATCTACATATACGCCTGACACATGCACATTCACAAAGAAAAATTTAAGAATAGCAAAGTGATGTTTTTATATGCTCCAGTAGTATTAGGGTGTCTTTGCCTATTGTTCCTTGTTAGTTCCACTGTATAGTTCTGTGCCAGTACTAAACCTTAAACCTAAATCCTTGGTTTTATTTCCATATTCCTTTGAAAAGCTTTATTGAAGTTAACATGTGTGGTCTGTTTTCTTTTACTTTTTTTTCTACAGTTGAAAATGGTGAACATTGTGATTTCACAATTCTAAGAAATATGTTGATAAGGTAAGTATGAGCAGCAATGAAAGCAGTACAGGGTTTTAGCACCCAAAGAAAGTTAAAGTTCAGAAGACTGACTTTGTCTTCTGTAGATGGAGCTACTGTGTGTGACATCTTTGTTTCTATTGACTTGTAAATAGTGTGTGACAATAATTTACATTGTTTTTCCAAAATTTGAGTCATTAGCTGCTTTGAATGTGCATAGCTTCAGAACTGGTGAGTAGGACTCGCTAGTATTGCAGAGAACTTGGCCATGCTTGCAGGAGGACTTAATAAGCATCAGCAAGGCACTTCATGCACATAGGAAAATATAAATTCTGCTATTAGACTGAAGAAATGGCTTACCAGTTAACATCACCGGCTCTTCTTCCGAAGGACCTGGGTCTGATATCTAGCGCCACATAGTAGCTCACAACTCTCTAATTCCAGGGAATCCTATAACTCTGGATGCCATAGTAACAGGCACACAAGTGGAACACAGACATGCATGTGGACCAAACACCCATACACATAACATAAAAATAAAACTTCTAGTATATTTGCGATAAGAAGGATGAATGTTTCATATAGCTACTGGTTGTTTAATAAGTATTTGAAGGAACGAGATGCCAGTCAGTGCCAGTTGCCTAATGCCCGTTTCTACAAGTCTCTCACAACAGTATTTTAGTGACAGATAACCACCATGCTAAATGACACTGATACAGGAGTTTAACAATATCTTAATTTATTCATAAATTTGTTTTATTAGTTTTTAAGGGATGTAGTAGTTGAATTAGATGTAAATTAAGAAAATATGTTTTTCTTTCATTTTTAATTTTAGTGAAGTTGTAGTTAATGTTTCATGCAACCCAGCCTGGCCTTGAACTTTGTATATATCTGACACTGTCTAGTATTTATCTGTAGCAAGAGTATAAAATAAATATATCTTTATGTTAAAAAAGAGCTCGCAATATAGCTAAATATATAATTTGGTATCACTCCTGACATACACCAGTTCCAAAATATTTAACAAAGTAGTGTGAGCTCTTCCATTTTACTTGCCAGGTATTTTAGGAGGAACTGGGACCTGCCCAGCCTGACTAACGTAGAGGAAAATGAATGTATTGGTAGACAGGAAAAATTAAGCTTAGTATTAAGACAAATAAGCTTGGAAAACTTCTTGGGAATGTCAGATAGAAGATGAACTGGATAGTTAAGTTACCTTGTGTTCATGATGTGTGGTGAGGTACTTCACAATAAATGGGATTTGGATGTGAGGAAGGACAAAACACTGCATCTTTATTTTTGTTGAATGGTAAAGATGGTATATACTGGAAGTTAGAAGTATAGTGGGGAAAGGGAAAAGGGAGGATATTACTCAGTCCTTAATATCTCTAATCATTAAATAATCATGTCATCATATCCTACAAATTATATACTTTATTCCTTGTACCTTGATATTCATATGCAATAGAAAGGTTACCGAAAACAGCACACTCACTGGACAGCTTTGATAAATGGAGCTATTCTAAATTAAGATTCCCTAGTTGGTAAACAATTTGATTTTTTAAGGGTCCATGTATAAACTAACCTGGTGAAGCTCAATGTTACCATGGTAACAATTGCATCGAGGAAAGCAATTTCTGTTATATATGAGCTTCAGTAGCAATCTACTTTTCTCTTTAAACTATTTCTTTGGTAGAAAGTTTATTCTTTGAGTGATTGATGGCCCTTGAAAGCTCATCTGGAATCTAAATTTCTGTTTGTTTTTATCTGCCAATAAAGACATGTGAATGCCATTTTTCTTAATATTTTAAATCTGAAATTTTGTCTTGGTGAAATTTTTTGTTGTGTCAAAGCCTTTAACATAAGCAAACTCTTGCTGTTTATGACAGAACACATATGCAGGACTTGAAAGATGTTACCAATAACGTACACTATGAGAACTACAGAAGCAGAAAGCTAGCAGCAGTGACTTACAATGGAGTGGATAACAACAAGAACAAAGGGCAGCTTACCAAGTACGTATATAACTTTCTCCAGGAAAAAAAAAAAACACTAAATATTTCATTTCCTTTCTTGAAGTTCTTCTTACTTATTAGAATATTTGGACCACGATTCTCTATAAGAGGAGAAAATTGTGCAGTTAAAATTTGTCTTGGTAGTGTTTTTATGCCTTACCGTTAATTGTTACTTGTTGGGAAGATTATATAGTTCTGTTCTTTAAGTACTATATATGTTTTTGTCTTTTGCCAATCATTTTTATAATTCATACAGCACACAGCTAAACAGATAAATATAGTTTTGAAGAGAAAGTTATAAACAACTTCTTGGTCTGGCAAGATGGCTCAGTTGGTAAGGGCACCTGGGGTGCATTTTGTTCTGTGCTGGAGTTTTTATTATTGTAACCTGGGGGTCATAATTGGATTTGATTGGTGACTTTTCTCCTGGTGGCATGCATATCAGCCTAGTGTAGATTAAACTTCCAGTTGAGTAACAGCTAGATTTTTCTGTGTTCTTTGATTCAAGTTTGTAATGTCTTCATCAGTAGGATCTTACTATGAAATCTGGAGGGTAACTAACGTTGGCATTGTCCTGTAATTTGTATGCTTAGGGGACTTTTATGGGGTCCCATTTGCTAACAACTCAAAAGGGGGCAATCCAATCCTGATACTGGGGTGGCTATTTGGTAACATATGATGTCTGCTTGGAGTATTGCCCTCAATTATAAGGTAACTTCATTTAACAACCTTTTATATGTGTATATTTTAGAAAGCATCTACAGTAGTACATTTTTGTATGGCTTTTTCACAACTCCTTTAGTGTTAGTTATCGTTCCTTGTACTTTCTTCCTGCACTCCCCTACCATACCCCTGTTTCTCACTCCTGCAGGGTTATTCTTCCTTTCTCCCTTTATTACATTGTATTTTATTTCCCCTTCTTTGAAAAATCTCTGTGAACTTTTAATGCCCAGAGACTAAACTAATTTTTGTTTAATTCTTTAATGTCTATCCTAGCATTTCAGGAACACTTTAACTTACTGAAAATGTTTAAACTTAAGACACTAAAATATTTAAGTGAATGGATTTTCATCAGCATTGAAGTTATAAAGAACATAAAAGTAGTCTGCATAACCTAACTGGTGCTTAGGTATTAGATGGTGGTTGTCTTCAACATTTCAGTTGCGTTGCATAAATAAATTATAATAAATGTAGTTGTGACATGAGTAGATATCTTGGAGGTTGTAATACTTGGAATTTTACTAAAACTAAGCATGTTCTCTACATACTGACTTTATTAGCTATGCTAGTTTTTTCTCCCACTCAATTTTTTTCTTTAAGGAAAATAAATCATGTGACTTTCTGTAGTTTTCTGTGGCGGTATTTTGGGACTGTTCCTTTTTGGTTTTCCTTGTACAGTTTATTTCAAATATAACATTGTCTTAGTTCTGGTTTCTGTTGCTATGATAAAACACCATGACCAAAAGCAACGTGGGGAGGAAAGGATTTATTACTATCATAATACAGTTTATCATTGAGGAAATCAGGGCAGGCACTCAAAACAAGGCAGGAACCTTAAGGCAAGAGTGGATTCAGAGGCCAGGGAGGAGTGCTGCTTACTGGCTCACTCCTATGGTTTTCTCAGTATGCCATCTTACATAAACCAGAACCAACAGTCTAGGGTGGCACTACCCACAGTGAGCTGGGCTCCTCCCATCAACCACTAATTAAGAAAATGAGCGACAGTCTTACCTACAGTCTAATCTTATGGAGGCTTTTCTCAATTCATGTCTCCTACTCTCAGCTGGCTTTAGCTTGTGTCAAGTTACTTAAAAACTAGCCAGAACATTCATCTTTAGAATTAAGGTACACAAGATTTAGAGAAACAGCTTCGCAACAGTTTTATTCTTAGGCTTTACTTCATAGTAATCATTTGAGATTGAGATTTAAATAAATATTAGTGGAGAGGGTGTTAACTTCTATAGTTATGAGCATATTTATACATTTTACAGTTTCTGAAGGATTCTTCACCCATATGTATAAGACTTGGAATTTGTGTCTAAAATGATGTAAATATTTGTATGCATCCAAATGATAATGGCACATGTAGCATCTCATTGTTCCCATCAGCTCATTGACAATTTAGTATTGCAGTTTTGACTTACAGACCTTAATGATTATTCCTAAATGTTGGTGGTAGGAGCCCTCTGGCACAGATGGAAGAAGAAAGAAGGGAACATGTAGCCAAAATGAAGAAGATGGAGATGGAGATGGAACAGGTGTTTGAGATGAAGGTCAAAGAAAAAGTTCAAAAACTGAAGGACTCTGAAGCAGAGGTAATCAGTTTAATTAGCAGTCTGTCAGTATTCCTTTTAAATAAGTTTAAATTATATCTGTACATACTTTGAGAAATAATATATAAATATAATAAAATAGAAGAAAAAAAGTATTTTAAGAATATTTTTATGTATGGGCTTCTAAGCAGCATACTAAGTGGGAAGACAGAATACAAAATAGTCTACTGACAATAAATTACTAGTTATAATGAACCAAAAAAATGTAACCCATTTCCTAAACAAACTAGCATTTAGCATTTATACTACTTGCCAGTAAATGCCAGTAACAGTGCCCTCCTGAGGGACTTGTGAAGAAGTCTGGGCCAAGTTCCCTTTCCCCCAATGCCAACTTGTCTGTTGTTTGTCCTTTCCTCCTACTTTATAGACTCCCACTCCACTATCCTTACCAACATCTGTGAGATAAAGTTTGTAAAGCTTTCTACTTACATATGTAAAATATTTTAATATATGCAAAGATATTATAGACACCTATTTATTTAGCCTTGCTTAATAAAATTTGTTCTTGAATCATTCTGCTGGAAATACTTGGTATGTAACTGCTAATACTTAGCCGCATAGTATTCATGAGCAGTTCAAATTTTTTGATGTGTGTTATGTGATGTAGTCCACACTATGGACATATAAGAATAGGTACTCCTGTCCATCTTCACTTGCACAGATGGGAGGAAGGATGAGACATACTAGTCACTAGTACATGTGCATAGCCAGCATACCGACAGTTTGTGCATGTTTTGGTTGTAGCTGCTGCCCTAGATAACTCAGAACATCTATTTTAAACATAACTTATATACTTTTATAAGATTTAGTTAATTATTTTTTTCTGTCGGGGTAATCACATAATCATGGTATGACATGGGGGTTAGAAGACAACTTGTGGGAGCCACTTTTCTCCTATCATGTGGGTCCTGGGGATTAAACTCAGGTGATCAAGCCTGGTAGGTCGCCAACTTTGAGCTGAGCATCTCTCTTTCAGGCCTGTTGCCCTTTTAATACTTGAAAAAATTTCAGCTTCCTAATACATGTAACCCAAAGATTTCTTGGAAACAACTGATTGTGACCTATGGAAATTATTTACTTGTAAATTTTAAGTGTTACTTATTTGTGAAGAATAAACTTTAAGGCTACTTCATAGCTTGAAAAAAATATAACTGATTTCATTTCAGTTCTGTGTACCTTCTCCTTTATATGCCATCTCTCTTTCCCAGAGGAAATTACTGTTATTAATTGTATGTATGTGATTGCTTTTTAATTTTATACCAACTCTTTGGTACAAAATTTACATTCTCTTGTGCTCCATTTTTCTTAGTTAATTGCTGTCATGAAGAAGGTTTCAGCTCAGATTTGACTCTCCTTGGAATAAATTTCTTTTATAGGAATTAGATGAAATCTTTGCAGTAGGAATAAATAAAAATTGCTTTTGAGGGTATACAAAACAAATTATATGCAAAATTATATTAAAATTTAAACCCAAAGTATTTTAATTGTTGATTGTTTTCTTCAGAGACAGACTGGCTAGTGCTGTAATGGTTTTTCTGGTGATCCATTAGATGTATGCGTTTGGGTTCTGTGGTTCCCTGGCTATGAGTCAGCAGTTCTTTACAACATTAGTTCTCAGCCTTGGAAGGACCACCAGCGTTAGAATCACTGGGACCTACCTGTTGAAATCCAGATCTCTACATATAACACCTGAAGGTTCTAATCCACTGGATCTAGATTAAAGTTTAGGATTCAGTATTTTTGGCAAGCACCCCAGGTAAAATTTGTATGAAGAATCATGTTGGGAAACCACTCCTTAACAGGAATTGGGAGACATCCACTACCAGGATCCATTTGGAAATAGATCCTTCACTACTTGCTCTAGCTGCTGCCTCAGATTTCTGAACCTGGAATTAGGAAACTTGGGAATGAGTTCTTTATACTGTCACCCTCTGGTCTGTAGTCCACAGCTGTTTCTTTGTAAGGAAGAGATAATGCTTTTTCTGTTCAACCTCCATCCACTTGTGAACCTAAAACAGTGAAATAACAGTTGTCTATTATAAAATATACACAAATATAAGTTTGTTGCATTTGTCATAAAAATGGTTATTTTATGTTTTCTAAGGTAATTCTTTAAAGTCATTGGCTTTTTGGGTGGCAGATTCCACAGTGGGAGGAATCTCAGCAGTGCTTCCAGGTGGCGCTCTGACATTGTGACACAGGCACTCATTTTTGACACAAGAATATTACCTACATTTCTTATGATTCTCATTTAGCTCCAGCGGCGCCATGAGCAAATGAAAAAGAATTTAGAAGCACAGCACAAAGAATTAGAGGAAAAACGTCGTCAGTTTGAAGAAGAAAAGGCAAACTGGGAAGCTCAACAGCGTATTTTAGAGCAACAGAACTCTTCAAGGTAACTAATTTTAAGATATCTCAGAAGTAGATATTTTAAAGAACTTTTTATCTATTTATTTTTTTAAAAACCTAAAACACCATATTGCATCATACATCTCATTCTTAGTTTTCTATTTAGAAGAAGAGTTTATTTAGGGCTTATGTTCGTGGCAAGAGCATGGATGGCAGCACACCTGCGGCACTAGAGCAGTAGGGAGAGCTTATGTCGTGGCCCAGAGCCAGAGATAGAGCGAGCTAACTGGGAGTGGTGTGGGCTCTAGAAACCTCAAAGCCTGCTCCCAGTGATGCTCTCTTTTTAACAAGGCCACATCACCCAACCCTTCCCAAATTGTACATCATCTGGGTGCTAAGTATTCAAATAAGAATGTGAGTGCCTACAGCAGCCAGCTCATTTCGTGGCACATGTTTTTAGGCTCACTTGGTGTACTGTAACAGTGTTTCTTCAGCTCAGATGTTTTTCTATGCTTAACTTTTAAATTACGCTTCAGTGGCATCATAACAGTCTCTACAGTGAGCTTGTTACAACTGTCTTCTTACCTCCTACCTCAAGTGTTGGGTATCATGATGGTGTGCCTTGCACACAATAGGTAGGAGCTCTACTTCCAGCCCTTAGGAGGTGCTTTAATTATATCTTTGGAATAAATTCCCTAAGGTAAATAAGAGATATATAACTTGTAATACATCTAATCATTTCTTCCTCTTAATTTTTACAAAGCTCAGTAGTGTTGTACATTGGTTTTCTTCTTTTGATAATTAGTGTCATTTAACATTGAAGTGTGATAGCCTTTTGAGGAGTCTCTAATATGTTCACTTAGAGAGGCACTTAGCTTAGCCGTTTCTCCAGCACCTTTCTATGAATTGTCTGCTCAGAGAAGAAACTACAGTTGTCAAAGCAGATCTAAGAATGCAGCTGGCAGCAGAAAGGGCACCAGAGTAATCTTACGTTCCTACAATTTTAATTCTAGAGAAAAAATTTCTTGTAAATTAAAATGAATAAAATAGATCCTTACTGTGTTGTTTGCTGCTTGTTTTAGAATTTTGTCAGCTACTTGATTGTCTAAGAAAATACTTTTATAGATAAATACTCGGTTCACTGTTTACTTCTAAATAATTCAAGTTTTTTTTTCTTTTCAGTGAAAATACATTGCTTAAAATGACAGCATAGTTCTATATGGTCCGCTACTGCTGCCGTTTGTTGTCTAGTATTTATAGTGCTCCTTACCGCATTGTTTTCTTATCCCTTAGAACCTTGGAAAAGAACAAGAAGAAAGGCAAGATCTTTTAAACTCTATTGACCACCAGTTATGTATTAGTTGCCAATATGCCAGCTTGGACATCAGTGTTTGTTGGATCCGTTTGACCAATTTGCACCAATTTTATCCATAATGATGGATTTAACAGCATGACAAAAATTATTTTTTGTTGTTCTCGAAGGAGATTAAGATGCCTTGAATTGTCTAGGATATTGTGTACTTAGAAATTAACAGCTCTAAGTACCTTTCTACATTTTTTTTCTTTTTTTTTTAAATTAAAAGATGTCTTCAGTTTAATGCAAGAAAACATTTTACTGTTGTACAATCATGTTCTGGTGGTTTGATTGTTTACAGAATATTCTAAAATAAAAGGACTCTGGAAGGTTTTCATTGAGGATAAATTGCCATAATATGATGCAAACTATGCTTCTCTATGATAATTATAATACAGAGGTTCCATTCGATGCAGCCTATACAATAATGTATTTAGTCTAACACAGTGGACCCTATTTTTTGACACTTCCATTGTTTAAAAGTACACATGGAAAAAACATATATGCTTACAGTGCACCTAGAGCTTTTTATAACAGCCTTTTTTGTTTGTTTGTTTGTTTTGGATTCTTTAAATATATAAATATATTATTCTCATTTAGTGCCCCTGTAGCCAGAACCTCATTACTGCTTCATTTTTGTAATAACATTTAATTTAGATATTTTCCATATATTGGCCCTGCTAAAATAGAATATAGCATCTTTCATATGGTAGGAACCAACGAGGAAACTTTCCTTTAACTCCCTTTTTACACTTTATGGAAAGTAGCAGGAGGAGAAATGCATTTGTAGATCATTTCTAGGCAAATTGTGAAGCTAACGACCAGCCTGTTTCTTCCTATACTCAGTCTTGTTTTACTAGAAATGGGAATCATGGCCTCTTGAAGAGAAAAAAGTCACCATTCTGCATTTAGCTGTATCTATATATTGCATACCTGTATTTTTTTGTTTGTATTGTAAAAAAAATTCACATAATAAACAATGTTGTGATGTAACAGAGTGCAGTGTCTTGTATATTCTGTAGTTGGGAAGAAACTTGAATTCCCCCTAAGGGGTCTGCTGCACATCTGTCTTGGTAAGTATGTGCATAAGCCAGTTCTCAGAGCGCCAGCACCCTCAGCTCTTCCGAGTTAGTGCTCATTAATAAGTTACTTCCAGGAACATTTTCCCATTCATTTGGATTATATCTACCCTGGAAACTATTGCATTTTACTTTTAAGAGTGTAGTGCTTTTTTTTGTTTGTTTGATTGGTTGGTTGGTTGGTTTGGTTTTCTTTTTTTTTTTTTTTCTTTTAATAAAGTCAAAATACTTGACTGAGCTTAGATTTTTAAATTATTGACCAAAGCAGAAATGGATTGATTCTAGTTAGTTAATAGTTTTTAATTGAGAACTTAAAGACTTAAGTCAGATGCTTGAAAGATAATTTCTGCTTTTCAGAAATACTTAGTTCTGGATTTTAAAACATTAGTTAGAAATACTATTCATATTACAGAATCATTATTTAAAAATTCACCCAAAGGCAGCTATTTTAAAAGTAGAATTTACAAGTCATTTCATCATTTAGGAAAACCCAATAAACACTTATCCTTGAGATGGCCATCGTTAATTTGAAATTCCCTTATGTATTTTCTTAATACTAAAATACCATCTACTTTTAGAAAACATAACATGCTGTATGTAGCTTTTTGAAGATAAAAGTTTAGTGATACTGGTTGTGGTAATGAATACTGTATTCCCAGATTTGATGAAGCAGAGGCAAGTCATCTTAAAGCTTTAAGTGTGAGGCCAGCCTGGGCTACATAGTAAGACATTGTTGTCCAAAGTGAGTACATTTATAAAATGTAGTATGTATGCTAAAGTAGAATAACTGACAAGGATTTTTGTTGGGATGGTTTTTGGTTTTTTGGGGTTTTTTTTTGGGGGGGGGGTTGTTTTTGTTTCCTAGTGCTGTTGAGAGATTACCAAAAGCCCTGTACAAAAAGGGCTGATTTGTTTAAGAACTTAAGTTGGAAGAAAGGGGAAACGAAATGTTTAGGCTTCCTGTCTAACCAAGAACTGTTGCTTCTTTATATGGTTGTCATATAATCTGTGTGTTATGAAGATATGGATAAGACCTCTTCATTTTACCACCCTTATGAAAACACCCCATCCAATCATGCCCAGGCTTTTACCTGAGTCTTATAAATGGGTCTGGAATTTTATTGAGTCTTTTGATCATTAACTCTCAAGTTTTACACACAAAGACAGCTGTTTTGCTGTGTGACTTGTGTATGTCTGATTTTCTTTATGCTGTTGAATAAGTAGGGTTGACCAGGCAGGTGCTAATCCAATTATATTGAAGTGCCTAAACACCTGTTAATAGAATTCTACTGCCACCTAGTGGATATGGGTCTAGTTGTTTCTAGGTTCACAGTTTTAGATTGGCATATAGCTTCTCTGCACAGCTCAGATGGCAATCATGAAAGCTGAAGTGGGGCAGGGCTGCCTCTCATACACATTGGCTGTGTGTCACCTCATGTGTGCACTGTGATCTAGGAGTGGAAGACAGGTTGGAGAAAGGAAAACTTCATTGTTGCTATTTATGCTGCAGGAGCACTCCTGTTGTAAAAAGTTGCCTAGGACCCCAGTTCAAACCCTGATCTGCTTTCTTTGTAAAATACTTTGGGTTATACAGTTGCAGCTCTAAGTAAGCATATATAAAGCTCTAAAATGTGCTACCAAATTATTGTGAACGTTGAAGTAAGTGAAATGTAAATTTACCATTCAGTATGCTACCTGGGAGCCAGTGGTCTAGGTTGTTTTGAAGTGAAAACATGTTTGGTACTCAGATTGACACTCTAATAAATTAATAAAAGTCTTGCTCTAAATAGCTGGAAGTGCCTGCACTTTATTCATCCAATTATGAACATTTCTGGAAAATAAGTCCAGTTTATATGCACTATGTTTAATCTTTGCTAGATAACCAGAATTGCTTGCAGAACTAAAAACCGGCTGGGAGGTTTGTACTCACCTAATTAATATGTAGTTCCTGACGAGGCTGAATACTCTTGTTTGATTCAGGCCCTGTGTGTATGGGTTTCATGATGTCACTTGATCTTACCTGTCAGGCGTGCTTGTCTCTAGTTATTAGCACACACTGATGTCACTGGTGCTCTATGGCTTCACATCTCACCTGGAGTGTACACCAGTAGTCCTAAAAAGTACTGTTGCCTCAGTTCCAGGAGATGGTTCATTTTCAGTGTCTGCTGCTGCTGTATCTATACCTGCTTCTTTGCATAGACTTAAGCCTTCAGTATCTTTTTTAACATTTTGTTTTGCTTTATATATATGTGTCTGTGTGTATGTTCCATGTATTTGGGTACCCTTGGAGGCCAGAAGAAGTTTGCAGTTAGGGACCACTGGCAGTTGTGAGTTACCTAATGGTGGATGCTCAGACCTGAAGTTGGCCCCCTATGAACAATAGCATGCACTTGTAACAGCTGAGCAATCCTTCCAGCCCAAGAGAGAGCTTTTTGGAATTAATGAATGAACTCTCTTTTGGCAGTAGGCCATTATGTAGACATAAAGTAACTATTCCAGAGCTGAAAGTTGTTAAGAATGGGAGTCAGAAAGTCTTGTTCCATGTAAGTAATGGCTAAATGGTTTACTAGCTATCTCTAGCAGGTTTTCAATTCTGTCTAGGACACTCATAGTTTTTGTGTTGGTGGTCTGCTAAAAGTCTGATACAGAGGTAGATGGTAAGTGGCTGTGAAGGGGCCTAAATACAGCCCAAGGTAGTTTTGGCTCTTGACCTATATAACATCACACACACACACACACACACACACAGAGAGAGAGAGAGAGAGAGAGAGAGAGAGAGAGAGAAAGAGAGAGAGAGAGAGAGTAAATAATACAAATTTTATCAAAAGTAATTGCATATACTGTAAGACAGTTTTTAAAAGCTGAAATGTAAATATTTGACCTAAGAGTGAGAGAAGGGATGTTCTTAGGATGGTTTTGAGCTTCATTATTTGGGGATTTCAGTTGAGAGTAAAGAGGGACATCTCTCTATTCTCCATGGCTATGCCCTTGCTTGAGAGTGTCATTCATTCAGGTGGGAAGTGCCAGTCCACAATTCACTCTGAAAGCTGCTAAGCTACCCTTTTCTTCAGGGCTGACTGAGTCTCCTGTGTCGTCATTTCTCAGGAAGTGTGATCACCTGGCCTTAGCTTTCATTCATTCACTTCATCCTCTTCCCTGAGCTCCTGAAAGACTGATTCTAAATTTTCAGTTATTTTTGCAATTCCCTTACAGTAGCATTCATTCATCCTTTTTCCATTCTCACAGGATGCCCGATAATTATAAGAAGCTAACTGCTTTTTCAAACTGGGTAGGTACTACAGTTACAAGAATGTTTTTAATGAAAGAAGCCAGGAACTTTAGTGACTTACCAACTGCTGGTTTTAGAGTATCATTTGTTCATTCATTCAATCCAGATTATTAAAACTAGAAGGCACAAGGTCAGCTTTACAAATAGTTTTAGTTATTTGTCACATGAGTCCTATGGTCACTGCAAAGCTCCCAATGCAGGAGTTATCATTTCTCACAGGTGCCTTCTGAGGGGAGACTTAAGCCCAATAATAAAGCTACAAATTAGCATAAAATGTATGTATCTTGGTACTAGAGGCATTTGGATAAAACTTAACCAATTCAAATAGCTCATTTTGTGAAGGTCTAAAACAAAATTCTTGTTCTTATGACTAGTTTTTGAAACTGTAGACTTCTTATAATGAGAATCAGGTTTCAGTTTGAAACTAGCATGTTATATTTTAGCCTACAATAGTTGTGATACGCTGTAATTGTGATGAGCTTAATCATACATGCTCAGTTAAGTGACATGTTTCACAAGCCGCCTTGTCACATATCTCTAATTCTTCCTCATTTATACTTCTGCTTTGCAACAGTCTTTGCATGTAGGACAAACCATCATCCAAAGTTCTTTCTCATCCAGAAGCATTTTCTTATTCACCTGGTTTCATTTTTTTCAATTTCCCCCTTTATACCTAGAGCTTCTTATAGATAGTCCTATTTTATCAGATGGAATGCAAAAACACTTAGAAGCTGGACAGTAAGGAGAAGAAACAAGGAGCCAAGGCTGGTTCCATAAGAGTGTTCTAAAAGGGTAACCTTCCAGCTGAGAAGCCCAGAAGGAACAGCCTGCAGCTGAAGCTGAAGCCCTACCTTGGTTAGGGAATTGGCAGACGTGCCTAAAATGCTATGTATTCCATGCCCTGTACACGAACAAGTACTTAGCCAGATGCAAAGTTGGAAAAGTTCTCGTTATATCACAAAGCTAGAATGGTGGTACGGGGTGCTTCAGCTCAGCACACCTGCAGATGTGCTGCAGAAACAAAGTGGTATGTTCTTGTCACTCCCAGGACCATCAGGGAACCCTGTGCTCGGCACCAGTGCTGTCAACTTGAGCTCTTGTTCCAAGAGTACTGTGAGACATGTTAAATGGATCTGAGTTCCTCTGACATATCCTACCCTGGAAGTGCTTGCATGAACTTACAGCCAGAGAACAGATTGTTATACATTAGTGCAGGAGCTGAGTAGTGCACTAGCTATGCAAGCTTGTCAACTTGAATTTGCGTACTAGAGTCCATGCAAAGAGTTGGATGGAGTGGTATGCATCTGTCATTCCAGCACTTCTGTAGTGAGGTGGGAGGCAGAAGATGGAAGATGGTTGTGGCCTAGCTAGTCCAAGGTAAAGAAGGCAGGAGGCAAGAACTGATGCCCTAAAGATTGTCCTCTGACTTCCACATGTATGCTGTGACATGTGCATACACCCTCCATACGTAAGTAATAGGTGGGAGGGGTTTTTTGTTTTTTTGTTTTTTTAAGTAATGCATATACCAAATACATTGGTAAGGACACCAGACAGGCAATTTTTGCAGATTTCACTGACATTTTAGCTTTTGGTCTGGTAAGAACATATTCTAAGGTTTTACCTACTAGTGAAAGGATATTAGGCCAGGGAGGGGGTTGTTAATGGCTATTAAGGATATTAAAGATAGCATTTGTTTCTAACATTTCAACTCTACAATCAGAAATTCTGATCAGTCTGTAGACTCTTAACGTAAGTGTGGCTTTTGGAGGGAATGTCAGCCTATATGACTCAGTAGCCTCAGGAAGAGATTTCGCTCAGCATCAAAATGAGTTTATTTTGGATTTGCTGGGTGGGGATTAGAATCTGCTGCTCCCCACTTGAACCCCTTACAACATTAGTGCTGCATTAGATCATCTCACATGGTTAGGTTCCTGGAACATGGCATGAAGACAACTGGAAATTCTCTCTGTGATCTGTGTTCTGGCAAGCTGGGCCTGATCGTCTAGTTCATGTCCTGCACAGACACGGTCTTTTTTTTTCCCCCAACTGTATAATAAGAATTGCCAGACCCACTGGGCAGTGATGATGACACATACCTTTAATCCCAGCATTTAGGAGGCTAGAGGCAGGTGGATTTCTGTGAATTCCAGGACAGCCAGCACTGCATAGAGAAACCACGTTCCCTAAACCAAAATCAAATCAACATATCCGACCCATCCCACCAATGTGAACATTTTAGATAATACTGGAAAAAATGCCTATTTAGTAAGGGAAAGAGCTTTTAAAATGTGAGGGGAGGAGAGTCAGTAATACAGCAACAAGAGTGAAGTGTCTTCTACATGCCAGATGCCACATCCATACATGTTCTCAGAACCCATGAGAACGCTGGCATAGCCATCCAGCCCTTTAAACAAAGCCTACCTAGTATCGTGTGTACTCAGTGTCAGCAATGATAGATGCCCTTCAACCCTAGCAACTGAACTGTTAGCAGCAGCACCTGCCATCCCAGTGTGCGTGCAAGGCAGGCTAATGGACGAGCTAGCTGCTTCTAGCTAGGGACTGTGGTGAGGTTGTCCACTGAGGCTCTGGTCAGTAAAGGGCTTAAATGAAGCTGCAGGACCACATGTCACTGTCAAGCTGATGTCAGGAGTACTCAGTTCTTTGCCACATGAACATCTCCATAGGATTGCTTTGAATGTCATTTGGAATGATGTAGCACAAGTGCCCTTCAAGGCCTGAACAGGTCAGGAACATATACTCAGACTTTATAAAGACTGAGGTCCGTGCAAGTTAAAACATGGATGAATCTTGAAACTGGTGCCAAAAGTGAAAGAAGCTAGACACAAAAAGAAAAAATAGTGGGGGTGGGGGTGGTTGGGGGCGGAGGGGCTCAAACTTCTTGATCAGGCCCTAAGGCCAGTTTGGCAGTCAGTTTTCCTCCAGTTTCACATTGTCACAAAACAGCCAGGAAGGAGTCTACAGCCTGTACCAGAGTTTGCTGCAGAGAGGGGTAAATGGAAATGTCTGCTTTCTTTAGAAATCTCAGTTGTACCACATGATATTCTTCCTGTGAGAAGATGTTTTGCTGAAGCAGACACATGAGGGTGAGGGCATGTGATGTTTCACTGGAGCAGCTTCTTGAGAGAGTGTGATACTTGGAAAGAGTGTAAGAACAACTCCACACACCATGAAAGGACACTCTTGCATTGTGAAGCCTCGCAACACTTCACTGGTCTTCGCCTGCCATGCAACTCTTAGCTGGTCTTTGCTGGTCTTTACTTAGAAACGCACCAAAGAACTCGTGGCACTCCGTCTAATTCTTGCTGTTTCTGCTGACTTTTGCTAATTTAGTGGAGTGTTGCAGTGTCTGCTAGATGGAGCCACTGCTACTGATTCATGTTTGGTGTTTTCTATTGGACAGGACTGCTTGTATCCTAACAACAAAGAGTGGAGTCACTCCCAAATAACTACTTCTAAATAGGTCCACAGCACCCTTTTCCTAAAAACCTTTTTCTAGTCCATGAAAGAACCCTAAATATTCAAGAACCCTAAATAAGTGATTGTGTCTTGTGAGCCTTGGGGCATCTGACACTGCAGACTGGGAAGTGTGCAGTGGCCTGGAGTTTGTGTGGCTCTAGGAGCCCTCCCCCTAAGAGCCACCCCTTTCCTCAGTTGCCCTGCCTAGCAGAACAATCACCCTGCCTTTGGACAACAGCAGGATATCAGGGAGGAGTCTCAGTAATAGTCCAGAATTTCTGGTGCTTCAGAAACCAGAAACCTTGAACCAGACCAATGATTCCTTGCAGTGGACATTTAAAGCTGATTTGCAACCCACTGCAGTGCCACTCTGATAATGTGGGCAGGGGGAGGTAGAGCTAGAGGGGTGACCGGTGGTGACAGGTGTGAGAAAGGGAAGTGGTAGGGGAGCATGTAATTACCAAGTAGGGCCGGGCAGGGTAGTCTGGAGAGTATGCAGGCTCTGCCCTAAACACGCTGCTCGGTTGCATGATTGCCTTGGCTCTGACCTACAACAGAGTGGCCTAGATGGAGAATGGTTCATTTTCTGGATTGAGACTACCCCTCAAAAGACCTCCAGGTTCCATGCTGCTCTGGAGACCATGCTGGTATCTGTGGCCTGTGCTCCCACTGAAGGCCATGTCCATGGCCCATGTTGCTGCTGGGAGCCATGTTGATATGTATGGCCTTGTGCTGCTGCTGAGGGCCATGTTGGTGTCTGTGGTCCTGCTGCAGGGGATTGTCTAGATGTTTGTCGATATGGGTCCACATTCAGACCTGCTGATGGGGTGTTGGGCATGGCCACTGGGGAGGCAAAAGTTGGGAAGCGGGCTAGACTGATGACCCTGTGCCATCACCCTTTGGTGTTGGGCTTTGGGGAAGGGTTGAGATACCAGTCAGGGAGTAGGGAAATGCAGCCTAGGATTCAGAAAGCCAAAGATGGGGTTTCCAGACTCCGGGATATCTTGTCGCTGCTAGGGTGTTGCATAGATGAGTGTGGAACAAAGGATTGGGAGTCCATAGGCTGTCTGCGAGGCCAGAATATCCAGGTGCAGCTGAGTCTGGAGGAGTTGGGGACAGAGTCATGGGAGCTCCAGCTTAGCGCATCAGTGATTGGCCTTAACTTGGCAGCAGTTATCTGGAAGCACAGGGACACCTTTTACAGGAGACTTAGACTGTGGCTCTGTAGGTGATGCTCCCCAAGGCAGTTTTGATGGAAGAGACAGTCCATACATTTTATTGACGATTCATCTTAGAAAATGGATGTATACCAACCCCTCAGGGTGGACCAGAGATTAAATTCCTTTCCCAGTGAGGAATGTCCAGGAAGGGACGCTTACTGGCTAAACTCTCAGGACCTTTAGATACCTCATTAACATGGAGAACTCAGTCCTCAGGCTATGTGACCACAGGTCGAGTTTCCTTGTGAGGGAAGTGTAGCATGTGTTCTAGGCCAGAAATATGGCAGGGAGCAGGGAGACGCCTACCATCTCAGATGGGTGTCAGGGTGCTGGGGACTCTGAACCTGCACAGTCTACCAAGGTTCCTGGCATAGTCCACTGTCCCACACATGGCTGGTGTTACCATAGGATGCCATGTTGTTTGTCCATGGTCCATGTTATCTCCAAAGGCAATGTGGATGTCCCTGGTCTGTGCTGCTGCCTGAAGTCATGTTAGTGTCCATGGCTTAGGTTGCCATCAAAGGTCATGTTGATATCCATGACCTATATGATGCTGAGGGCCATGTTGATGTCTGCGGTTGGTACTGATGCCGAGGGCCATGTTGATGTCTGTGGCCTGTGCTGATGCCAGAGGTTATGTGGATGTCTGGTCTGTACTGCCACCAGAAATCATGTGGAAGTCCATGTTCCATGCTGCAGCTGACTCTAAAAGGTAAGGTAGCCTCTTGTTCCGAGGGATTGATGACTGCAGACTCACAGTTGAGACCTAGATGGCCTCTGTGACAGCCTCTCTCTCTTGCACCCACCCTCCAAAAGTAACAGCCTAGACAGGAAGCCATTGAAGAGAACTCTTAATATTTATGATAGGGATCCTGAAGTGTAGTTCTTCAAAAATGATGGATTCTGGAGGGGTGGGGAAAGACTCAGCTTTCTTAAAGGGGTGACCACTGGTACTCTAACCATGCTCCAGTGAGTCTATGGGCCTCACAAATTAGACTTGGTATATTCTCTCTCTCTCTCTCTCTCTCTCTCTCTCTCTCTCTCTCTCTCTCTCTCTCTCTCTCTTTCTCTCTCTCTCTCTCTCTCTGTCTCTCTCTGTCTCTCTCTCTGTGTCTCTCTTTCTCTCCCTCCCTCCCTCTTCCTCTTCTTCCTCTACCTCTTCCTCCTCTTCCTTCTCCTTCTTCTTTGGTGGAGGTCACAGAGGTTGGGGTGTGGACTTGAAAAGTGAATGTGGTCTGAGTGCATTATGTGAAACTCCAAAAAAAAAAAAAAATCAATAAAACATTATGTTGGGGAAGAAAATTCTCAGTAGTCTTACCCTATGCATGGATGATACAACTCTCTTCAATTGGTGAACTTGGCTTGAGTTTTTCACGCCCTAGTGGACAGACTGGAATGGTGGCCCTCACTGTCATAATTTTGGTTTCAAGTGTGTACTGACATTGTCTGGTAGATCTCTCTCTCTCTCTCTCTCTCTCTCTCTCTCTCTCTCTCTCTCTCTCTCTTTCTCTTTCTTTCTCCCTCTGTAGACCCCCCTCTCTCTCAGTGTGTGTGTGTGTGTGTGTGTGTGTGTGTGTGTGTGTGTGTGTATGGGAGTGTGAGTTGCCAATGCAGCCAGTGTCCTGCCTGAGAATGGTTGGGGAGAGCAGGAACACAGCTGCCAGCAGCCACTAGAGAGCAGTGCTGCCTCAGTGCCAGCCTTCCATAACTAGCTGACTTTATCCCTGCCAGGGCAGTGAGGATGTACAACTAAACGATTCCGGAAGCTAAGATGTGAAAGTCCTTTCTGAGAAATATGAACTTGGTTCATGGAAAACCCTACGCTGGTTCTGTCTTCCATATCTAAGAGAAAAGTTTTTCTCTTCCTTTTGTCTGTTTTTCTATCTGCCAAATGGAAGCACTTGTGTAAAAAAACAGCAACTGATATCAAATACTGTCCCCATATGTGTTGTGTTGGTCCAGCTGCTGCTGCAGAGAAGAAACATGCTAGGTGCAGTGTGGTTTGCAGAGACCATCTTTCAGGACTGAAGGAAACCTGTCTACTTAGATGGACATGTACAGTACCTGTGTGGTGTGCCCTGCTTCAGCCAGCTCACCCAACTGTGGATGAGCCAGAGAACAGCATATCAATCAATTCCACCTCCAAAGAAACATGAGTCCATTCAGTTAAAATCAGACCTGGCCCAGGGGAGATAGCCCAGGATGCCCTCGTGTGGGTGTGTGAGGCAGGCCATGGTTACCACTGCTGGACGTCCAGTTCCAGGGTCTTCCATTTACTAGAAACATTTTATAGCTAAAGAGAAATGATTCCTTGAAAGGGAGGGAGAGAACTGGTTTCTGGGAAGATGAATTTGGCAACTTTTGTGTGGGCAGGTGTGTGTGGGGGGGGGGGTGTTGGGAAGAGGGGAACTTAGACACAGAAAATGTTGGACTAATCTAGTGAGGCCAAGCTCTCATGCGCACAGCATCAACTCACCAGAAGGCTTTGCTAATTTAATGTATAGTTTTAGAAAGCTGGAGGTTAAAGGTCAACCTACACAGATGTTAATGATTGTCGGGGCAAACCAGTCCTGCCTCTGTTGCTGACCCCAAAGCAGGTTCCTTATTTTCTTTTTGTTTCATTTGTTTGTTTGTTTGTTTGAAGGCAGGGTTTCTCTGTGTAGCTCTGGCTGTCCTGGAACTTATGTTGTAAGCCAGGCTGACCTTGAATCTTACTGCCTCTGCTGGGATTAAAAGCATACACCACCATTGCCCAGATCTTATATTTGTTAAAATTGCATTTTTATCACTTAGTTATGGGTATGTGTGTGTATCTGACCTTGTGCAAGCCAGTGTCTGCGGAGGTCAGAAGAAGGCATATAACCCCCTGAAGCTAGAGTTGTGAGCCACTGGTGTGGTGCTAGACACTGAACTCCAGTCCTCTGAAAGGGCAGCAAGCACTCATAACAGCTCAGCCATCCTTCTGCCTCTGAGCAAGCTTCTTGACTTTATTGCTAAGTCTTGTGTTTCTCATTTACAGGATGAAGACTTACCTGTATCTCATGGCATCTTTGTGTGAATGAAATTCACTCCTATCTTGCTCTCTGTTTTGTAGGGCATCTGGAATGTACTATGTGCTCAGTATCAGTGCTACAGCACGAGCAATGGAGACCATGGTTGCTTGGCTTTGTGGCTGTCTCACATAAGTCCCATTCATGCCTGTGGGGTAGGTAGGTATGACTCACTAAGAAGGAATGAAAAGTATCCTGCCTCACCAAAAGAAAACTAGACATGCCGGGCGTGGTGGCACACGCCTTTAATCCCAGCACTCGCGAGGCAGAGGCAGGTGGATTTCTGAGTTTGAGACCAGCCTGGTCTACAAAGTGAGTTCCAGGACAGCCAGGGCTATACAGAGAAATCCTGTCTAAAGAAAGGAAGGAAGGAAGGAAGGAAGGAAGGAAGGAAGAAAAACTAGACTTAGCAGTTTCCAATGTTTCTGAGCAGAGTGCTGCGATTTGGAGACTGGACAGGGAGCAGCGCCTTTGAACCTGTCTGTCTCAGGGATGGGGAAGAGTAAGCTCTGGAGCTCTTAGAGGAAAAACATGACTGCTGGGAGAAAGATGGCTGCAGAATGGGGATATGGAGGGATGTGAGGTATAGCGTTGTGGGGATCTGCATTGAGGGTCTTGTGTAGGCCCCTTGGCAGACTGCAGAGTTGAGCTGGAGCTCCCTTCTTGGCAGGGCCCTGGCAGTGGTGGTGTGCTGCAGCCATCCACATGTAAGAGGAGCTGTTCAGTCCTAAGACCTCCAGGTCTGGACACCCAGAGGACCTCTTCAGGGTCCTAATCCCCATGAGGAACTTTTGGGATAAAAATGGAGGAATCCTCAAATACTAATGTTTCAGTATCTTGCAGTTTCAGTGGCTGGCAATTGGGAATATAGCACAGGGAACTGGTTGACCTTGCCTTTGCCTTGAGGAGCCCTCAAGAAAAATGCAGAGACAGCACACGAAGTGTTTGTTTTCAATGGCTTGGGACCAAGCAGGCTGGTAGTCATTGAAACTGTTCCTGCCCTTTTCTTCTGCTGGTTTTGGTTTTCTTGACATCAAACTGGTAGGGATAAGAAGTGCCAAAAAAGCTCTCACATGTAGTAGCCAGAGATAAGGAAAGCTGGACCCAAGCTGTATGCTATTTTTAAATTCAAGTACCCATACACACGCACACACAATATTGTCTGTTGACAGTGATATTTGGAATACTGAAGAATCCTTATAAGGCCAGGAGTGATGGTGCACGCCTAAAATCTCAGTACTTGAGAGGCAAGAGGATGGAAAGTTAAAGACCAACCTGGGCTACATAGAAATTCTTGTACCACTCTCCTGCACTGAAGAGAGATCAACTGTTTGTGAAGAGGATACGGCCCACAGATGAATGTGAATCCCTAAATAAAGAAGCAAGGTTGGAGTGAGAAGGCACCAGCTGGGACCAGGCAGTGGTGGATCCTAAGATGATTAGCTAGGGAAGGTCTCTGGGAGATACCCTGGAGGTATCAGAAATGATGGGCAGTAACCTCCAAGGGTTTCCAGTATTACAGACCCCAGGAGGTTGTTGGGTCTAGAGATCTTCCCATAGCTGTGTGCCTGTAGCTTTGTTTTGTGAGCCTAGCATCTGGATGGATGTTCACAGTCCTTTTAGCACACGAAGCCTCTGTTTGGCAGGATTTGCTCGCGGCTTTCTCTCAGGGTTGACATAAAAAGGAAATCAGTTGTTCTCCTTGGAGCACTGAATCCTACACTGCCCACAGGAGAATTCTATCTACAGCCCAAACCTAACCTGGCATTGTGAGTTTTAGAGAACCAGAGCTGAGGGCTAAGCCACACCCCACTGGTCTGGCCAGTGCTAGACGGGGACACGTGAGCAGGGGGTCTATTGGATTGTCCTTGTTGAAAGAATATGGCATAGCTTCGGTTCTGGCCATCAATGCTGGTGATGCAGGTTAGCCACAAGGTTATATGAAGCCTATAGTGCTATGTTGTCCCAAAGACTCCATTTGAGGGAAGTAAGGCAGTTAGAAAATAATCCTAAAATGTATTTTAAAAGTGACAATCCTGTTTTGAAGAAATCCTCTTAACATGGAAAAGTGTTAGCACTGCCTCATTTATTTAAATAACAGGGTGTTGTGTTTTGAACGAGAATGGTCCCCTTAAGCTTGTTTGTTTATTTTTTATTTAAGTTTTATTGTATTATGAGAAAAGATACATAATTTCAATTTATCTGAATTTGTTAACATTTAAAAACATATTTTGAGTAAATATGTGACTTACATCACATTTTTCTTTCCCTTTTGTACCCCAACTTCTCCCAGAGACCCCCTTCAATACCTGTCTTACCTTCCATTTTTTTATCATATTTTTGAAAATTTATAAAATATTGTAACAATAAAAATGAGTATTATAAAAGTTGTTTGATATAAAACAATCAATTGAACAGTCTTATGTAGATGCTTGTCTACAGCAATACTGAAAATACATATGTTTTTCTCAATATGAATTTTAAATAACTCCAAATATATTAACTGTATGATATTTAAAAATAATATATCACTATTAGTTTTTTAATGAACATAAATAAATAAAGTCTCTTTGTTTTTTGTTTATTTTGTTTTTAGTAGAGCTTAAAGTCTTGGCTCTTACTGTGGAACAAACACAAAATAAGAACAATTTTTGGACATTGAAGTTCATTGTAATAAGTCTGCACTTCATTGTCCCTCACATCACCAAAGGATTTTTACCTCCACAGTAGATAAGCTAAGAGTTGACAGTTCTGCTGTGCCAAGGAATGAATTGTAGGCACGATTTTTGGATACATATTTCCTACTATGGTCAAAGCTATTTGACTTGAGTGATAGTCTTCATTCTCAGCCCACAGGGAACAGGTTACATTCGTTTAAAAAATGGTGTGAGTATTGAGATGATCTTTCCATGAAGTCGTTCATCAACTGTTTCAATGAACAATGGTTCTGCTTGGAGGGTGGCACAGACATTAGGTGAGGGTAAGATTCTGGTTCATTGGCTGTGATGATTTTGAAAAGCATTCATCTCAGAATAAGAGTAACTTATAAAGTCCTCTTCTTCAAAATTGATACAATAATTATAAATATCAAGCAAAGCCTTCAGTCTCACTCTTTGCTGTTCTCTTACATGCCACCTCCCAAATTAATTGTCTACATTTCTTTTGGCTGTGTAAATAATTTTGAAATAAGTAAGCTGTTTTGAAAACCATAGTATAGTGTAAAAACATCAAATAAACAACCTTACTAATAGAGAGGCTGAGATAGGAGAAGCATGATTTCAAGACCATTATGTGGTACACAGCAAGACCCTGTCACATACAAACAAGCAGAAAGGGTATATGGATTGTACAATATTGAACCTATTTCTCCAATTACCAAATTAGAGAGACCACTGGATGACAGCCAACAAATGTCTAATTCCTCATATTTTTGAATTTCAATCGATTAGGATATGTTGGTAATATATTTTATATCCTTCTCAAAGTCCTCTGTCATCATCATGAGAAGTGATTTTAGATCCGAATCTTGCTATTCCATTGTGTTGGGATAGCCAGGACTTGCTATGGTGAGAAAATTGGGTTCTGATGATGCCAAGTAAACTTGGTTTCTGTTGCTTATGTTCTTATGCTTGCCTCCCGCTATCTGGTTATCTCTAGTGCTACCTGTCCTGGCCATGTCTGGCTGGAGCCTGTCCTTCCTGTGGTCCAGATTATATCAGAATTCCTCAGAAGCAAGTTGTCTCTGTGATCCTGAGATCCTGGGTGTGTCCAAGCTCCTGGGAGTCAAGCTGCCTCTGGGACCCTGAGGTCCTCGTGTGACCAAGGTCCTGGGATCCTGGGATCCTATGATCCTGGGTGTGTTGGAGCACCTGGGAATGGAGCTGCCTCTGGGTGTGGTGGGACTATGCTGTGGAGTTTGCGCCCAAGCTCTACTTGAGGCGCCAGCCTAGATAGACTGGAAGGAGCCTGAACAAAGGAACCTGACTGGTCTGGCAAAGTTCCTGTGTGCCTAGGTCCTGCTGGTCCCCGTTACTCCAGTGTTGGGATAGATATTGTGTCCTCCTCACCTCTGATCCTATGATCCTGGGTGTGTTAGAGGGCTTGGGAGTGGACCTCAGGCTTGTATATTTAAATACTTGGTTCCTGGTAGGTGGAACTATTTGGAAACAATTAGGAGGTGTGTCACTGGAGGAATGCCTTAATATTTCAAAAGTTCACACCATTAGCTCTCTCTGCCTTGTAGATCAAGATATAAACTCTAAGCCACTGTTCCAGCACCATGCCTGCATGCCTGTCTGCCTGCTTCACTCCCCACCATGATAGCCATGGACCATCTGAAACGGTAACCCCCAAGTAACATTTCTTTTATAGGTAGCCTCGGTCATGGTGTCTCTTCCCAGAAGTAGAACAGAAACTGAGGCAGTTGCCTTTGCTCAGGCTGCAAATCCATGAGAGGATCAACAGAGCAGAAGCAGACAGGAGCCCTGGGAAACATTCTGAGGACAAAACTCTCAGCCCATGTGAGCTAGAGAGGCCATCTCAGCATCATGGAGAACAAGCCCAAGTAGGCAAATACCCAGGTGCCCAGTTTTCATCTAGGCCACCAGCAGAGGCTGGGGGTCACCCACCTCATCATTCTTCCTGCTTCTAAAGACTCCCTTAATCAGTCTCTGGGCCCTCTTCTATAGATCAAACACGACCATGAAAAATATTTAGAAGGAGACATTTGCTGGAAAAGAGCCCAAGAAATCCAAGAAACCAGCTGAACTCTCATTTTCACTCAATGAAAGGAACTACCCCCTCCTTAGGTGTAGAAGAGCATCAGGACGTTTTGGGCCACACCATTCTCAGTGGCCAGGGAACAATGATCAGTGTCATACTCTCCACTAGACCATATGCCAGGACAATCTCATTCCATAAGACTATTGTTATTATTACTAGTATTATGGTTTTTGTTTGTTTGATTGGTTGGTTGGTTGGGTTTTTTTTTTTTTTTTTTTTTTTTGGTTTTTCGAGACAGTGTTTCTCTGTGTAGCCCTGGCTGTCCTGGAACTCACCCTGTAGACCAGGCTGGCCTTGAACTCAGAAATCCGACTGCCTCTGCTTCCCAGGTGCTAGCATTAAAGGCCTGCGCCACCATGCCCGGCTTGTATTATGTTTTTATATTACTATTATTATTAGATTTTGAGGCAAGGTCTCACTATAACTCTGCTGATCTGAAACTCTAGATCCTCCCGTGTTAGCCTCTTGGATACTGAGATTGCAGGTATGTGTCACCGCATTTGGTTCCTTCAACTGTGATGATAAAAATAACAATGGCAATGCAACAACAAGCCTGCCTAAAGCCCAAACATGTGCATGGCTGTGTGTAAATGTCTAAGAAGAGGATTGCAAATTACCCATACTACAAGAGTCCAGTTACACTCCAAAGCAACCATGCACACATATAGAATAAAAACTTACAAGAAAATCAGCCAACATATTAATAGCCCTTGCCCCATAGAAAGGTTTTAAGATGGTTTAAATTATTTCCTGAAAAACAGATTTCTTGGGGCAGGAAAGATGGCTCAGTGGTTAAGAAGAGTACTTGCTGCTCTTGCAGAGGAAAGCATTCAGTTCCCAGCAACAGGGTCAGAAGGATCACAACTGCTTTTAACTCCAGCGCCAGGGGAATCTGATATTCCTTCTCTCCTTTGGGGGTACACACACACATATACAGATAAATAAATCTTCAAAATTTAGTCTTATTCAGATAGAATTCATATGGTACTTCTTTTAAATTTTATTTTCAGCAAACCAAAGTCTGAAGAGCACTTGGGAGGCAGAGGCATGTGGATCTTTATGAGTTCGAGGCCAGCCTAGTCTAAAAAGAGAGTTCCACAACAGCCAGAACTGTTACACAAAGAAATCCTGTCCAAAAAACAAAAACAAAAATGAAAACAAAACAAAACAAAACAAAAACGACAAAACAAACAAAAATAAATATAAACCAAATACCTTTAACAAAAAGAAATATATTTGCTCTGTAGGCTTTCAAAAAACTGTTGACAAATGATATAAGGACAGGGACATCATGAGCATATATCAAAAGATCAAATAGTGTGAAGGTGGGAACACTTCCCAGATTTGTCTGCAGATTTTATTCAATTTTGGGGAAACCCTTGCCTGGCTTCTTAATAAAGTTATGCAAGTTGTTCTTCTTGCTAACAAAACACAAGGAACTCAAATCTCCTACTCTGCCTCTCTGCATTTTTTGCTGCTGCGATAGCCTTGCTGCTTTGACTGAATGCCAGGAAGAAAGGGTTTACTTGTCTTCTAGGATACAATCCACCACTGAGGGCAGCCAGGGTAGCAAGTCGAGGGAAGAGCTTGAAGTAGAAGCCATTAAACAATTCTGCAACCTGTTGCCTTGCTTCAAGGCTCACATTCAGTTATATTTCTTATCTCTCCCAGGCCTACATGCCCAGGGTTGTACCGCCCACAGAGGGCTGGACCCTCATGTCAATTAGCAATCAAGAAAATGCCATCCAAGCCAATCCAAAGGAGGTAATTTAACAACTGAAGTTCCCTATCCCTGGATGTTGCACGGTGATAACTGAAGCTGACTATGATATCCAAATAACCAAAACAATACTGAAAAGAAAGGACAAAGTAAGACCAGCAACTTTGAAAATCAAGACACTGTGAAACTGGGCACATTAGCAGAACAGAACTGAGAATCCAGACATTGGCTCTCACACTTACAACCAACCAATTTTCACCAAGGGTGATTCGTGAGTCACTAGCATCAAAGTGCAGGTAAGCAGAAGGGAAGCTTCCATCCGGCGTTAATAGACGAGAGACAGCAAGTAATTGACTGCCGAAGTAGAAACTCACTACTCAGGGGTGAGCTGGAAACTGCAGACTGGTAAATCCTGTGGGTATGTGCTCCTGAGAGGAGGTATCCATGGAGGCCATGAGAGGGCATTAGGTCCACTGCAACTGGAGTTCCAGGTGATTTTGAGCCACTGACATGGGTCTTGGCATCTGAGCTCCAGTTCTCTGAAAGAGTGTCTTAATCGCTGCGTCTTCTCTTCTAACTGAGCCAACTTAGTTATTTTAATCACATTGCTTGGGATGTGCTCAAGGGAACTGGAGACATATCTACAACAAATGTGCTTGTGAGAATTCAGATCAGCCTTATGCTCAATAGCCAAAGAGTGCAAAGATCCTAAAATCTGTCAGGCAAGATGTAGCACAGCTATGCAGTGGGTTGCTGCTGTCATAGGAAGAACAAGGTGCTGGTCCAGGCTCCATGATGATCATCAAGCTACATGAAAGAGGCACTTGAAGAAGATATAGGTAATGAAAATGTTCTAATATTGAACTGAGAACGAAGCTAAGTAATATAGAGCATTTGTTTCACATGAACAAGCCCGTATGTAGATTTGATTCCCAGAACTATGGGGAAAAGGAAGAGAGAAAATGTTCTAAAATAGTCACACAACTCCGAACATACCAAAAATTGTCGCCTTAACATGCTTTAAATGGGTTTATGACAAGAGAGTATGTCAGTAAAGTTGTTACAAAAATTTAGTGATGATCACTTTTAAAGAGTTCTTACATAGGCTGAGGTGTTGGCCACCTATACAGTGCTTATAGTGCAGGCCTGAGTCATGACGTGACAGGTCAGAATCCACATTAAAATGCTGGTGGGGTGTGTGCCTGTGATCCCAGCACTGGGATGTGGGAACAAGAGGATTCCTGGCACTTGCTAGCCAGCCACTTTAGCTGAATCAGAAAGCTTGAGGTTCAGTAAGAGACCCTTTCTCCAAAATAAATAAATAAAAATGGCAGAGAGTGATCAAGGAAGACACTGATGTCCATCTCTGGCCTTCACCCACGTGCACACATATGCATGTGTGCACACATGTAAATATATTCATAGTCACATATAGACTTCTTAGTTTAATCTCAATTACAGTATGGTTCTTTTAATAGTAAAAAAGTAATGGACAAATAAAAATATGGCTGAATTTATTTAAAGCTTGAATTTCTCCAAAAGGTATGAACCAAATTTTCATACTCTTTGCCTAGACCACCTGTGGAGGAAAAAGAGTTAATTCTTTAATTCAGTCACTCCCCCATGTATGAAAATGAAACAAAAGTTATTGTCCAAATGCCATCTTTGGTGATGTCACAGATGAAAGGAAACGACTGTCTCTCAAATGTATATAAAAGCAGACCTACAGTGTGCATGTAAAAGTAGACCTACAGTGTGCATGTAAAAGTAGACCTACAGTGTGCATGTAAACGTAGACCTCAATGCAGCTCCTCCAGCAGGAGCTCTGCTTTTGATAAGAGAATCTTCCTCCTGCCGTGCCTTGAGTAGGATACAGGTCGTGGCTAAGTTCAGGGACTGAACTGAATAGCAACTGAGACCTCAGTCTGAGAATAGGTGGAACCAGGCAAGTGACCTGGCTTGCAGCTCTTCTAAACAAACATTCCACTTTATGCCTTTCCAAAGACATTAGCTGTAACTGAACCAAGTCTGAGTAAACATTGAAGCCAACACATTTGTACTGAATGGAGGCAAGCAATGAAGCCCAGGGCTGTCTGCTTTTGGAGTCCATGACATAGGTACAGGTCAGGGATGTCTCATAATAAAGAAGTAGACAGTGGGGTGGTAGGAGACTGTGGCTGGGAGGGAGAGGAGCCACTGGGGAACACCTCTGCAGGCCCTGCTCACAACCTAGACATACATACAGAACATAGAACTCTTCAAGTAGCTTTGGTTCCAAGTAACAGAGGCAACGAGGAAACTTCCATTCATCATCCTCAGGACCTGAGTGGGTTTTGCTTATGTGTGCCTTTATAAAAGAACAATATTGCTTATTTCTCCTTAACATTAGCCTTCCCATCTGTTTAGGCCTGACTTCTGGTGGCTACTTTCACAAGACCGCTCTGAACCCATAAAGAGCACACATGTCTGACATGCCATCCACTGAACCCCCTTTCACTGGCTGACTTTCATCAGGGTCCCGCCTTGGCACTGAGTTCAGAAAGAGCACAGAGGACTCGAGGACTCTGGGCTGGTCTGAACGCAAACTCAGGCGGCCATGACAAGCTACATCTAGGAGAACCCAGGAGGCCTGGATTCTCAAACAACTATTCCCATGACCTGTTGAACACAGATGATCTCACCTCCCTAGCCCCTACCTCCTCGATTGGGCAAGTCACAGTGTGAAAATGCTTGGTGAGTGACACAGACCAGCCTGCCTTTGAACTAACTTGCTGCCATTAACTGACATTGGAAGACTTGCTTGACATCATCAAGTCTAGGGTCTTTATCTGCCTTCCAAGGAAAGGCCCTGCCATCTTTCCACAAGCTATCAGGATTAAATGGGATGCAATGTATGTAAACAGCACGTAACTGCTAAATAAGTGCTACACGTTATGGCTGCTCTTCTTGGCTGTTAACAAAACTCAGAGCAGGTGCACGGACCCCCTCATCAGCCTGCTTGTCACCATCTTTTGGCTCAGGAAGATGAACAGATATTTTGGGATCAGAGGATGGGAGAGGAAATTCTGCAGTGTACTCAGCAGGAGAAAAAAAAATACATCAGTGCAAGAGAAATCTGGGAAAAATGGCCTTCTCCAGAGAAGGGCTGTGGAAACATTCAAAATAGTCAAGAAGCCCATAAGAGCCAGACAATGTTAGAATATGACCTTTGGTCTTCCTCCTCGTGTGCCCGTGTAACTGTTGTCAATGCTGGCTGAAGTGACCGCAGCCTTCTCTGTTGACCCGAAGCAGTGGGAGAACTTCCGAGCAGGGGGAGGGGCTTTGATCTCTTCCCTTTGCCCAGGACTCACCTGGTCAGCTCCCGGGATCATTGGCTCCCTGGCTATGGTGTCAGCTCTTCTCACTCTCTGATTTGTTTATGAGGGGCCCCTCCTCCTGAGGAGGCCTGATGATGCAGGGTCACACAGTCTGCAGACATGGGCCGACACCCTGACTATGTATTATTTTTAAACACGCTTCTAAAAAAGCAATATACAATTATTATGGTAAAAATTTTGGAAAACTCTTCAGATCACAAACATTCCATGTTTTAATGGCATTCCATTACAGCTAGCTTCAGAACATGTATTTTTCTCTCCACTATAGGTCTCCTGCTCTCAAGTTATTCAAGCATGGTGTAGCCTTTTGCAAGGACCACACGTTAGTCTTTCTCATAGAAAGCAGTTGAGAGATGAACAGCTTTGAAAACTGTGGGGTAGCATGGGCAAGCACTCCAGACCCTCCACAGTATATATGTGTAATGGATATGTATATAACAACTGCATTTGCAATTTATCACATGAAGATGCTTTCACTAGAGTAAGTACTGTCTCAGTGTATACCATGTGAGCAAATGTGTACATATCTCTAATTTCTCCAAGATCTAATCCTAGGCATAGAATGACTGGATCACAGGCGATGTATCTGTAGTCATAATCAGTACAAAGTCCTAAGTATCTTTATCTACATGTATGTTGTGTGTGTGTTCTCACACATGTAGAAAGCAGAAGGCTTCTGGTGTTTTCTCTATCCCTCCCCATGTTATTGCCTTGGGACAGGGTCTCGAACTGAGGTGGAAGCTAATCATTTCAGCTGGAATGACTGGCCAACAAAGTCCCAGAATCCATCTTGCTTTGCCCCTGCAAAGCTGAGGTGGCAGGCACATGAAGTAGTCATTCTTGACTTTTCTATGTGAGTGCTAGAGATTCGAACCCAGGCCCGGGTGCTTGGAGAGGGAACATACCTACCCACTGAGCCCTTAAATTATTTTTTAAGGAACTATTTTTTTCTTTGAATTGGACTGTAGTTGGAGCTGGATTCTCTTGAGAGGGTGAGGAGTTCTGCCCACCCTCTTTATGACAGCAGCTACGAGGTATACCCCCAAAGGCATCAAACAAGATGCTCTGCCATGCATTTCAGTATGAAGTTTTGGGTAAGGGTCAGATGTCTCTGTGTCTGGATCTCTTGACCTATGAAATGCTTGACAACTCCAGAATAAGGGCTCATAGAGGTAATAGTTGTACTTACTTGGTACAACTAGTGTGGGATAGCAGGGAGAACTGACATGGACAGCCTCACCCCTTTGGCTGCCCCTTTCCCAGTGTCAACCCTGGAGAGACAAAGAGTGGGCAGTGGGCTGGCAGACCAATCAGGTAATCTGGACTAGACTAGAGGTCTTTATTTTTTTTTTTAAAAATCCGGTTCTGCTAACCAAAAGGGGAGAATATCACACAGGTTTACCCTTCCCCATCAGGAAGCAAGCTGATCAAATGGAAGACGACCAGAACCACCTGTGGGACTGGTCCTGGCCAAGTGGGTCTAATCCAGCATTGGCCAGTTATATGCACACATGGGTTGACTTTTCTGAAGGTAGCAGTTTACCTGAAGTGGGCCTAACATGCAGGAAGCAGATCTGTTCCAAGGTGGGGAAGGAGGCTTGTCTGGGTTGGTTGGTTTAAGAAGAATCCATCTTTCTCAGGGGTCTGTCGTATGTCAAATGCAGTGAAGTCCCTTTTTAAAAGCATGTCTGCTAGTATGAAATAAGTTTGCTACTATTTTCAATGAGTTAATATCGTTTTAACATACAAATATCAGTTTTAACTTGGTATAGTAAACAGATGACCACAGAATCCCCTGGGTCCTCCATCTTTTAGGATCTGGATGGGGGCTAACGAAGGCTTGTGGGGTTTGAGGTTGTAATGCTTACGGATCACGCAAACGTGACGCATTCCTCAGCTGATTTAGACATTTCCATAGTGCTTTATTCACTTACCAGTCACATTAGGTTCACCACTCATTAAGCTTATTTCTGGGCTCTGGGAAATATTCTGATGCTATTATAAATGTTGTACTTTAATTTGCATTTTAAACATTGTTTAGTAAATGAATACAAACAATGTTTTTTTTTCTCATTTTGTGGTAAGCTTATTAAATGCCCTTACTCTCATGCATATCTTTTGGGTTTTAAAAAATGAATAAACTAGAATAAAAAGAATAAAATCTTCCTCCTCTCCCTCCTGTTCCTGTTCCTCCTCCTCCTCCTCCTGCTCCTCCTCCTCTCCTATTCCACTGCTTTGGACCTCCAAATTTGCAAAATGGCATGTCCCCTGTGCTGAGCACTACAGGACTTTCTGCAACAACGAGTTGCAGCAGAACAGCATCTTAATTCAGCAGTGACTACAAGTTTCTTTCTAAGGTCTGTCTCCTGGGTGCTGGTTTGGGAAGATACTTCGAGGTTGTGCACATTTCCCAATTCTCTTTCCACTTTTACTCACCAAACTGGACATCTGTTAGTGATTGTTAGCCACAATCATAGTTATCACAAAGTCTGCTATGTGAATCCCAACTTTGTTAGCTGAAGTGATCATCCTAGAGACCAAGTTTTAAAAAGGTCATCATGATGTCTTTATTGTCTCTAAAAAGTAAATAGTGGCCGGGTCACTTTTCTAGAGTTGTGAAGACATACCATGACCACGGGAACTCTTATGAAAGAAAGCCCAAACCAAAACTAGTACTGAAGTCCAACTTGATAAACTGATGAATTTTGTTGGGGTTACTTACAGTAATATAGGTGTGGTTACTTTCAGGACCAGAAATTATTCAAAGACAGCTGCATCATCAAAGGTCCACCTAAGCAAAATCTGGAAGCCTGGAGCACAACCTCAGGCAGTTTGACAGGTTGGAGAGCATCCTTTTCAGATACCGCAGTTGGTCTGAGCTTCTTTCAGGCAGCCCAGCTTGTCTCTATTTCTTCTAAGGGGCTGTACTTGTCTGAGAGTCTTCTTTGTAGCTCAGCTTATGTGAGAATGACCCTCAGTGTTCTTTGCTGCTTTTATTCTCTTGAGGAAGGAGAACTCCAATGAATATGGTTAGTTTTAGGGACTTCTTGGAGCTATTTGGAGATGTGTGTTTTTTGTTTTAACCAGTTTCCCAGCAGAACAGATTGCTTCACCTCCCTTTAGGAGGTAAACATTCTATCCTAAAATATCCTGTTGTTTCACATCCTTTTCACATCCTCTATCTTAAGAAGTTTCTTTTCAAGATGGAAGGTATTAACCTCAGAGGAAATTTACACACAACACCCCTTCAAGATGTTCAAATTCTCTGTATTGTTATGGTAAGATTTTTAAAAATGTAATTTCATTCATCTATTATTGTGGGGGGGGGCAAGGTGTGTGGTCAGAGGAGCCAACTCAGGGAGTCAGTTCTCTGGTTTCACATAGATCACAGCGATCAAAGTCAGACTTTGCTTAGTGCAAGTGCCTTTACCCACTCATTGAGCTATTTCAGTAGCCCCAAGATTTTGTTTTTATTTACTTTGTTTGGTTTTGTATTTGTTGTGTTGTTTTATTTTTTATTTGAAGTACAGGGTATCAGAGTTGGGTCCTTAATTAAGCTAAGCGTGTGTTCTACCACTGAGCCATACCAGCAACACTGGTAAGTTGATCAAATTGTGGATTCATTTTAAGCAGGTGCTGTTTAGGTAGTGTTGCATTGATTGGTGTCTCTTGGTTCCTTCAACCAACTGGTTTCATCTGTTAGTTTTCCTTTATATTTGATCTGTTGAAGAATCATTCTCTGTCCTGTAGAACTTCCCAACTCTGGATTTCCCTCCTGGCATCATATGTTAGTGCTTAACTTTCCTCTGATTGTGTAGTATTTCTTGTGATCCGATAAGCGACTCTAGCGGGTTGTTGGACTCTAATTAAGTTCTTAGCAAATATGCTTCATAGTGTTAAGCACTTCATAATTGCTCATGCCAGATACACATAATTGTATAAGTGTTGTACTTTGTGTCAAATTTGAGCAGGGCACGCATGTATAATCAGGTTGCTATAAAATTCTGATGCTGAACGTGGTGATTTGAACAAGAATGGACCATAGACTCATATGTTTGAATACTTGGTCACCAGTTCATGGAACTGTTTGGAAAGGTGTACCCTTGTTGAAGTTATTATGTCACTGAGGATGGACTTGGAGGTTTCATAAGCCTACACTATCCCCTGTTGATTCTGTTTTATGATTATTTCTTAAGATGTGAGCTCTCAGCTAATACTCCAGTGCCATGCCTGCTTGCCTTCTGCCATGCTCCTTTCATGATGGTCTTGGAATTTAACCTTTAGAAACTGTAAGCCCCAAATAAACTCTTTCTTCTATAAGTTGCCTTAGTCATGGTGTCATATCTCAGCAATAGAAAAGAAATACTTAAACCTGTGCAAAATGATTTCAATAATCAATAATACTCACTGACTAATTTTGTAGCATAATACCTTTTTTCTTTCTTCCTTTCTTTCTACCTACTTTTAGTGTAAGAGTATATGAAACTGATAGTGTTTTTTTTTCTTGTTTTGTTTTTGTTTTTGTTTTTTTAAACAACTAGAAAGCGTAAATAAATGAAGTGTTTTCCCCAGTAAGACTGGAAGCATATAGTCCATGGCTGTTATGAGGCTTAATGAAGGTGACCTTGTTTTCATGGTTTTTGCTTCACAGACACAAGATGGCTGCATGATTCCTGGCATCACATATTTAGCTAAGATAGGAAAAGAGATGTCGAGTTGCTTCTGTTCTTTATATGAAGATTGTTAAAACATTTCCTGAAATCATTTATAGTCTCAAGAAAGACTATGAAAGTGTGTAGATTTTCCAGTCTTCATAAAGAAAGGAAAGAGAGGTATACATTGGGTCAGTGGGACATGTCATACACTGGAATCACTCGATAAGGTTCCAAGCCTATTAATCTATAAGATGCAGCTTTTTACTGTGGAAACATCAAAGGTATTGGTCTAGGAGTCAACATGTCCCAAACGGGTGCCACTCTTTGATGGACTTGTAGTGCCATGACATTGACGGGAGGTGGTACAAAATAGGAGGTAGAGCCTTGTGGAAGTAAGTTGGTCATTGGGGAAGGGCAGGAAAGCATACCACACTGTGTACTCAATTTCTGGCCACCATGAAGTTAAGTAGTTGTCCTCCACCACACCTTCTAGTGTGTGGTTCAGCCCTGGGTCAGGCACACAGATGTGGAACCAACTTACCATGGACTGGAGACCTTAACAAAGAAGTATTTCTGCCTTTTAAAGTGCTCCTTTCAGGCCCTTCTTATAGTACAACAGTAATACCCAGAAGTGACTAAGTAGGCACTCAGCTAACGGGGCTGCACGAGGAACAGAGAAGACAAATGAGCACGGGCAGTTTTGCCTTGTGACTATTACAAAACAACTATTTCTGCTTGTTATGTGAAAAAGAGAAATGTCAGGCTCCGAAGCCAGATTCTGTGCGATTTTTACCTTAAATTCACTAAATAATTAAGGTGGTATGTGCAGGAGTGCAGTCCCATGAGGTAATTCGAGTCACAAAGCTACACACTTGAAGTACTTAAGAGGATAGATGGGATGTGTGCTTGATATTGGAGACAGAGGCTCAAAAGGGAATTTCTAGAAATAAATATCCATGCTTTCAGGTTAACAAACAGGAGGGACAGCCTAGCAGAGGCCAGGGTTGATGAAGAGGGGCTCAGAGCAGCACTTGTCCTACAGTCACAGGACAGGGAAGAAAAGATGAAGAGGGGCTCAGAGCAGCGCTTGCCCTGCAGTCACAGGACAGGAATGTAAAGCATGGTTCTAATTGTGGCTTTGGAGTTGAACTATTCACTGTAACCATTTCTGTAAAACGTGATCAAAGCATCAGTTCTGATGCCATCAGAGGGAGCAGAGGGGGTTAAACTACACAGTGGAACTGAATCAATAGGTAAAGTTTTCTTCCAACATGTCTACTCTGTTACTGTAAGCTCTGAGAAGACTCAAGTCAGTGCTTAGTGACACCCTGCCATCAACGTGAGAGTACACTCTCTCCCCTCTGACACACTGATGCTGGCCATTTCATCTCCTGGACTAGGAAGTGAGTTCCTGACTGTGTGGCAGTAGCCACAGAAGGAAGCAGAATCCACCCAACACCTTCCTTTTCTCTCTCACTCCAGGTTTGTTTCAGCTTAGCCTGGGCAACAGTGTGAAACTCTGTCTCAAAAACCTCAAAATGATCCAGTTCCTATGTGGCTCAGTTGGTAGCATGTTTGCTCAGCATGCAAAAGGCCCTGGGTTCGATCCCCGGCCCTGCACAAACTGAGTGTGGTGGTGTATGCCTGTAAAAGCCAAGCTTGGGTGGTAGAGGCTGGAGGATCAAAAGTTCAGCCTCTGCTGTGTAGTGAGATCAAGGCCAGCCTGGGATATGTGAGACCCTGTCTCAAAATCAAAAACAAAACAAAACAAAACAAAACAAACAAAACACCAAAACAAAACAAAAATAACAACAAACAAAAACCTCAAAATGAATAAATAGGTGTGTGTGGTTCCTAATTTATAGTAAATAAGAAGCATATTACTACAGCCCATCATCCCTGCAGCCAACAGGGATTAGTTTTCAAGAAAAAGGAAAATAAATCACTAACCAGCATGCAGTGGGAGGGAGTAGGTGTTAGACTCTGTGAAGAGTCCCTGAGGTCTGCCCATTATACAAACTATGAAAGCAACACTTCAGGCTTATGGGCACAAATAGACAAGAGCCTGGAGTTGATTGGCAGTTCTAAGAGCATCCCTAACTCTGTGAGTATGTATCTTGAAAGACCACTGTGTAATTTAAAATGGCCCTGATATCTCTTTCCTTCTTTTTACTGTTCTCAATCATCTTAGTGTAGGCCGTCACTGCTTCTTTAATTGAGGTAGAGTCCACGCACATGTTCACTCCACTGCACAGCTGAGTGGTTCGGAGGATGCTCCCAGCCTCTGTCTTGTCACCATAACAAGTATTTAAGGGAATCAGCATGTGAAGAGGAAGCTTTATTTTGGCTTTGATTTTGTTGAATTCATCCGTGACTACAAGACTTCCATTGCTTTTATGTCTGCTGTGGGGTCGCTTATCAAGGAGGGAGCTTGAGGTAGATCAGAGTCCCTGACCTCAAGGCTAGGGAATAAAAGAGAGAGTAGACAACTGGGGTCTTACAGTTCTCTTCATGGATACATCCCCAGAGATCTGAAGATGTCTTACTATGGCACACTTTTAAACTTTTCACAACCTTCCAATGTGGCAGGTTAGGAACTAAGACTCTCCGCCCTGGACTTTTGTGGCTTCATTCTACAGCAATCACAAGCTATTATTTTTGGGTTAGAAATTAGCTAGCTATTATCTTTGGGCTAGCTTCATAAGCGGCTCTTCTTGGTCTTCTCTACCAGTCTATGTTTCTTGTGTTAACTGGTCTAATCACAAGGAGGTTCCGAGTCCCACTTGTCTACTTCCATTTAGATAACCTTACAAGGACACATGCACACTCACATATATACATATACTCTTTCACACACAAAAGCACACATAGACTCTGTCACACAAACACATATAGATACACACACACAAGTATGCATGTGCACCCAAAAGTACATACATATTCTCATACAAGAACACGTACATATATACTCTCATAAAGCACACACATACACACAAAAGCACACACACACACACACACACACACACACACTATGCTTATGCTCCTGCATGCTCACTATCTGCCTCCTTCCCAGCCTGCTCTTTCCTGTCATACACTGGACACACTGAACCACTTGGAACTAAGTGGACTCCTTCCATGTCTTTATGCACATCTTGTCTTTTCCTAGCATGTGGTTTTCCCTGTTTCCCACTAGCAAATTTTAATTCATCTTGAAGAGACCACTGAAGCCACTTTTTATTCAGAGGTTTAATTTATTCCCCTAGGCAGCTTGAAATCTCTCCACTGCCTTTCACTTCCTTTTTGTCTATAAACATAGAATTGGGACTTGCTTTCTGCATGTCAGCATCCAGCTCTATCCTGAAATGCCTGTGTGCAGGATCTGTGGGCTTTCTCACAGCTTAATCAACAGTGTAACTCATGGATTTGTTAGCTCCTGCTGTTTTACTTTGCTGGTGCCTGAGTGAACATCCAAGTCAAGCCATGACTCACACAGTCTTAGAGTACCTGACTGTAGGCACACGTTCTTTCAATCTACTTTAATAAGGGTTCCACATCTCCTCTTGTCCACCACCCATGAGAGGAAGAGAAAAGTTATTAGGATACGGGGGAAGTGGACCTGTTTAGCAATAGTTCTTTGGGGGACAAGCTTGATATTTTTTTATCAGTACTTCATCCCATAGCAAACACTGAATATGAATCAGCAGCTGCAGTCCAGTCCTCTTGGCAGGCAGACACCACACATGAACCAGCAGCTGCAGTCCAGTCCTCTTGGCAGAAACCAGGCATGAACCAGCAGCTGTAGTTCAATCCTGAAGAAACCACAAGCCTCACCAATTGGCCCAAGGCCACTGAAGCAACAGTCTGCCATAGGAACCTCATGAGCAGTTTTTTGGCAAGTTTCTCTCAATGATGGCTTTACCACAGCTGAGCTCAAGAACACTATGTAAGGCAAAATACATGCATGTGGTTGGTTGGTGAAGAATAGTGACACAGAGCAAACCAAACCAATGCTCTGCGCCTCTCACTGTCTTTGGGGTCATATTTATACTCCTTCATCGTGCATCCTTTTATATATCCTTTTCTTTAGCAAGACATCCTCTCACCTGTGTCTGCTTCAGGACAATATCCTATTCTGTCTCTGCTTTAGCAAGACATCCTTTTACCTATGTGCACCAGTAAAACATCATTTGACGTAATTGATTTTCCAAAGAAAGTAGAAGTTTCCACTTCACCTGACCAATTGTAAGCGTGTAGTCTATTATTACTCTGCGTGGATGTTAGGGGCCAACTTTCAGAAGTAGGTTCTTGCCTTCCCCCTCCATGCAGGCTCTCTCTCTTAGCAATTTTGCTATACTTTGTCCATCAGGCTAGATAATCCACGAGCTTCCAGAGATTGTCATATCTCTGCTTCCCAACTCCTAGTGGGAATGCTAGAAGTACATATGTGTGCCACTGAGCCAGACATTTTACGTAGGTCCCAAGGGATTAGAGTTGGATCATCAGACCAGAGAAAGAAGTTCTTTTACCTGCTGAGCTATCTCACTGACTCTAAGAATACTTAGATTTAATTTCATGCTCAATGATAACATTTGGTTAATGTTCTGGTTTGCTTCTCTGTTGCTCAGGCCAGCTCCACTTCATACCTGTTGCTGTCCCTGGTGGTTGTCTCATAGTCCTGGAATCCCCAATATACTGAGATCTCCATTGAAACTGAACTTGCACCCTCACCAGTGGTCTCTCCTTGTCTTTCATGGTGCCAAGCTTCAGCTTCTCTCCATGACCCCTTTAGAACCTTCAAAGGCAGTACCATGTGGGAGAATGTACATATTACTAAGTTTGGCTGACAGCTGGAGATATAGCCTTGACCCTTGGCCCTGGACCACCACTTCTGTGTGCTGACCGTCAGGAAATACTACAATATTTCATCTCAATGTTGCTCATCTCTTTTTTAACTATACTGGTGTCTCAGCTGCAACTAACCATCCTAAATTGATGAAATAAAACAAGGTTTTAGTTCAGTGGATCTGGTCTTTCCTTATCACAACTGATTTCTGAGACTCACTTGACCAGAAAATACATTTTTTAAAAACTTTTATTAGTTCTTTATGAATTTCATACCATGCACGCCAAGCCCACTCATCTCCCTCTTCCCTTGTACCCTTCTATCCTTGTAACCTCCTCCCAAAAGAACAAAATCTCATTGTGGAGGCTCTAGTATGCCACAGTATGTTCCAAAGTATACCATTTTGTCCACACTTTTTTGCTTGTAAACGTTCATTGCAATAAGTCATTGCTTTGGTTCAAGGCCTCTGACTTCTGCTATGCTATCAATATTGGAACTTCTTGGGGACTCCTCTTGGCTATCCTGTTGTTACCCTGTGTCATGGTGATCCTGTAGTTTGAGGTCTGTAGCACTGGCCTCTTCATTCACTCTAGCAGTTCATCCATGAGGTAGATGTTGGAGTGACCAGCTCAAAGCCCTGGATCTGGGCCTGAGAGGTATCTGAGCTGGTCAGTCTGCCAGCTCTCCCAAACCCACACCACCAGGACAAGTCTCCATCCCTTCCCCGACTCAGTCATCCATTGTCGAAACCAGTAATGGGCAGAGTCAGCTTCCTGCTCTCATGCCCTTGGGGCTAGCTATTCTGTTCCATGTCATCAAGGCCAAATCTAATGTGCTGTCCAGGCTAGGTACAGGGCTTGCTTTCCTGAGGGCTACAACAAGAGAGGGGCAGGGCCAGTTCTCCCAGTCTGATGGCCTTGGGGCCAGTTCTCCTGCCTTCCATAGGTGAAAGGGAGTCAGGGAGCACATTTTTCCCTCTCCCATGTCACCACACAATAGACAAGTGGTGGGGCTAGTTCTCACATATTGACAGTGTAAAAAAATGTGCAACTCCCCAGCTCTACTGTGCTTCCTGGGTGATATGCAGAACCCCGCCCCCACCCCCTTCCTAGTAATGCAGCTGGAAAGGGTATGGTCAGCTCTCCTGCTCTCCTGACCTCAGGGGCAGCTCTCCCATAATACCCAGGCGAGGGGTGGGGCCAGTTCTGCCCAACCGTCAGACATCAACATGGCCCTGGGTGACACCCCAGATCAAGGAGGTCCACCTGGCCTTTGGTGGTAACAGATCCCTGCTGCTTCAGGGCCACAGACCCAGACATGATCCCCCGTGGCAGCACCAGCTTCTTACATCAGGCTGTTTCTCACTGTCCTGGAGTCTCCAGGTCAGCCTCACTTCATTGTGTCCATATCATTCTGCTTCTCTTCCTTTTCCATTTCTGTAGTACTTACTTGCTCCTCTTAGTGGCACCTGGGGGTTTCCTGGTGTCAGAGGTCATCCCAGGTATGCTCTGCCCTACTTGTGCAGTGTGGCACTGGGCAGGGGTTTTCTTGGGTATTATTGTCTGTTTGGGCCTGAACAGTGCCAGATTGGTGATCATCTCAGGCTAGCTCCCTGTCTGAGCCCCATGGACACCAGACTGGTGATCATCTCAGGCTGGTTCCCTTCCAGTCTGTAGCTTCAAACCCAGGCTGGGATATTCTTATTGCCCCAGGCCAGGCTGTACGGCACAGCCCCAGGCTGGGGTTGTCTTATCACAGGCTCACTTCTGCCCCAGGCACACATAGCCCTGAGTGGGGGTTGTCTTTGCTTGTGTTCGCTCCTGCCCCCAGACTTTGTTTTTTCAAATATATCACATGAATGACCCTGATACAATCTTTTCTTTTGTCTGAAACTTCGCAAGGCAGGGCTTCATCATCTGCACCTTTCTCAACATTCCTGTCTTCCAGGATTCCATAACAGCACATTAATCTCTGAGAATGCAATGGTTTTTCCAGCCCCAAATTCCAGATTCAGTAACCAAATTCGAGATCTTCCACAATCCCTCTCAAAACAAAAAAATAGTTAACATTCTTTGATGGTCTCTGCTTCAGTTCTTACCTCCAGGCCCTACCTTGAATTCTTGTCCCAATTTCCTGTTATGATGGACCGTAAAGTATATGATAAAATAAACCTTTCTTTCTTTTCTTTTCTTTCTTTCTTTTCTTTTCTTTTTTTTTTTTTTTGGTTTTTCGAGACAAAAATAAACCTTTCTATTGGTAGGTGTTTTACCATAGAGCAACAGAGAAGCAAACCAGGATAGAACTTAATACTTGAGAGTGGGCTATTGCTGTGATGGAGCCAGCTATCATGCACTATTTAACACCATATACTTTAGGAAAGAAAGGGCCATTGTAAACAGTAACCAGATTGGTACCTGGGCAGAAAGGTTTATTTTATCTTATAGCTTATAGTCCATCATAGCGGGAAATCAGGACAAGAACCCAAGGAAGTGCCTGGAGGTAAACCTTAAGCAGAGGCCATCAAAGAATGCTCACTATTTGCTGATATTCCATCCAAGGCTTGCTTAGTTTACTTTATTACACAACCCAGGACCCATGGTGGGCTGGGCCTTCCCATATCAGTCCTTAACCAAGAAAATATCCCAACAGTTCTGCCTATAGGACAATCTAATGAAGGTATTTTTCTCAGTTGAGGGTCCCTCTTCTCTAGCTTGTGTCACACTGGCGAAAGACTGCAGCACCACAGCTAGCTTGTGACATTCTGGCTATGTTCAAAAAGGTTCAATTCCATGTTATAGGGTCCTGGATTCTTTCAACACTGGGGCTTCCTCTAATTTCTCATTTAAGGCCTAAAAGAAATCCCCAGTTGGTGAAATAGTAGAGCTGGGCTGAACCCTACAGGGGTAGAGCTCTGGAGGCCAGGGAGGGCCATGGGTACTGTAAGTTGGCTTTTAGCTTTCTGGGTCTGGTTACTGTTTACAATGGCCCTTCCCTTCCTATAGTATACGTTGTTAGATAGTTCATGATGACTTACAGCACAGAGCTCTTCTCTGGAGTCATTGAAATTCTGTCCATAGCCACAGAGCTCTCCATTGTGGCTAGAGCCAACTGGTTATTGCTACTTCTCCACCCCTGATGATGGATCCTCCAACCTCCCTTCTGCTGCTCTGTTCTCTGGGCTGCCCAACAGACAGAATCGGATAACACCCGGCAGCCTTGCCTTGCTGTCCTCGGATGTCATGTTATTCCCCCCCTCACATTTACTCCCCCCCCCCTTCTTGGCCCTGGTGTTCCCCTGTACTGAGGCATATAAAGTTTGCAAGACCAATGGGCCTCTCTTTCCACTGATGCCCAACTAGGCCATGTTCTGATACATATGCAGCTAAAGGCACGAGCTCCAGGGGGTACTGGTTGGTTCATATTGTTGTTCCACCTATAGGGTTGCAGATCCCTTTAGCTCCTTGGGTACTTTCTATAGTTCCTCCATTGGGGGCACTGTGACCATCCAATAGCTGACTGTGAGCATCCACTTCTGTGTTTGCTAGGCCCAAGAATAGCCTCACAAGAGACAGCTATATCAGGGTCCTTTCAGCAAAATCTTGCTAGTGTATGCAGTGGTGTCAGAATTTGAAGGCTGATTACGGGATGGATCCCCAGATATGGCACTCTCTAGATGGTCCATACTTTTGTCTCAGCTCCAAACTTTGTCTCTGTAACTCCTTCCATGGGTGTTTTGTTCCCAATTCTAAGAAGGGGCAAAGTGTCCACACTTTGGTCTTTGTTCTACTTGAGTTTCATGTGTTTTGCAAATTGTATCTTATATCTTGGGTATTCTGAGTTTCTGGGCTAGTATCCACTTATCAGTGAGTACATATGATGTAATTTCTTTTGTGATTGGGTTACCTCACTCAGGATGATGCCCTCCAGGTCCAACCATTTGTCTAGGAATTTCATAAATTCATTCTTTTTAATAGCTGAGTAGTACTCCATTGTGTAAATGTACCACAATTTCTGTATTCATTCCTCTGTTGAGGGGCATCTGGGTACTTTCCAGCTTCTGGCTATTATAAACAAGGCTCCTATGAACATAGTGGAGCATGTGTCCTTCTTACTGGTTGGAACATCTTCTGGATATAAGCCCAGGAGAGGTATCGCAGGATCCTCTGGTAGTACTATGTCCAATTTTCTGAGGAACCATCAGAATGATTTCCAGAGTGGTTGTACAAGCTTGCAATCCCACCAACAATGGAGGAGTGTTCCTCTTTCTCCACATCCTCGCCAGCATCTGCTGTCACCTGAATTTGTGATCTTAGCCATTCTGACTGGTGTGAGGTGGAATCTCAGGGTTGTTTTGATTTGCATTTCCCTGATGATTAAGGATGTTGAACATTTTTTTCAGGTGCTTCTCAGCTATTCAGTATTCCTCAGGTGAGAATTCTTTGTTTAGCTCTGAGCCCCATTTTTTAATGGGGTTATTTGATTTTCTGGAGTCCAGCTTCTTGAGTTCTTTATATATATTGGATATTAGTCCCCTATCTGATTTAGGATAGGTAAAGATCCTTTCCCAATTTGTTGGTGGCCTTTTTTGACTTATTAACAGTGTCGTTTGCCTTACAGAAGCTTTGGAGTTTTATGAGGTCCCATTTGTCGATTCTCAATCATACAGCATAAGCCATTGCTGTTCTATTCAGGAATTTTTCCCCTGTACCCATATCTTCAACGCTTTTCCATACTTTCTCCTCTATAAGTTTCACTGTCTCTGGTTTTATGTGGAGTTCCTTGATCCACTTAGACTTGACCTTAGTACAAAGAGACAGGAATGGATCAATTCACATTCTTCTACATGATAACCACCAGTTGTGCCAGCACCATTTGCTGAAAATGCTGTCTTTTTTCCACTGGATGGTTTTAGCTCCCTTGTCAAAGATCAAGTGACCATAGGTGTGTGGGTTCATTTCTGGGTCTTCAATTCTATTCCATTGGTCTACTTGTCTGTCACTATACCAGTACCATGCAGTTTTTATCACAATTGCTCTGTAGTACAGCTTTAGGTCAGGCATGGTGATTACACCAGAGGTTCTTTTATCCTTGAGAAGAGTTTTTGCTATACTAGGTTTTTTGTTATTCCAGATGAATTTGCAGATTGCCCTTTCTAATTTGTTGAAGAATGCAGTTGGAATTTTGATGGGGATTGCATTGAATCTATTGATTGCTTTTGGCAAGATAGCCATTTTGACTATATTGATCCTGCCAATCCATGAGCATGGGAGATCTTTCCATCTTCTGAGATCTTCTTTAATTTCTTTCTTCAGAGACTTGAAGTTCTTATCATACAGATCTTTCACTTCCTTAGTTATAGTCACATTAAGGTATTTTATATTATTTGTGACTATTGAGAAAGGTGTTGGGTCCCTAATTTCTTTGTCAGCCTGTTTATCCTTTGTGTAGAGAAAGGCCATTGACTTGTTTGAGTTAATTTTATATCCAGCTACTTCACTGAAGCTGTGTATCAGGTTTAGGAGTTCTCTGGTGGGATTTTTAGGATCACTTATATATACTATCATATCATCTGCAAAAAGTGACATTTTGACTTCTTCCTTTCCAATTTGTATCCTCTTGATCTCCTTTTGTTGTCAAATTGCTCTGGCTAGGACTTCAAGTACAATGTTGAATAGGTAAGGAGAAAGTGGACAGCCTTGTCTAGTCCCAGATTTTAGTGGGATTGCTTCCAGCTTCTCACCATTTACTCTGATGTTGGCTACTGGTTTGCTGTAGATTGCTTTTATCATGTTTAGTTATGGGCCTTGAATTCCGGATCTTTCCAAGACTTTTATCATGAATGGGTGTTGGATTTTGTCAAATGCTTTCTCCATATCTAACGAGATGATCATGTTGTTTTTGTCTTTGAGTTTGTTTATATAGTAGATTACATTGATGGATTTTCGTATATTAAACCATCCCTGCATCCCTGGAATGAAACCTACTTGGTCAGGATGAATGATTGTTTTGATGTGTTCTTGGATTCGGTTAACGAGTATTTTATTGAGGATTTTTGCATCAATAGTCATAAGGGAAATTGGTCTGAAGTTCTCTTTGTTGGGTCTTTCTGTGGTTTAGGCATCAGAGTAATTGTGGCTTCATAAAATGAATTGGGTAGAGGACCTTCTGCTTCTATTTGTGGAATAGTTTGTGCAGAACTGGAATTAGATCTTCTTTGAAGGTCTGATACAACTGTGCACTAAACCTATCTCGTCCTGTGCTTTTTTTAGTTGGGAGACTATTAATGACTGCTTCTATTTCTTTAGAGGATATAGGACTGTTTATACCATTAACCTGATCCTGGTTTAACTTTGTTAACTGGTGTCTCTCTAGAAATTTGTCCATTTCATCCAAGTTTTCCAGTTTTGTTGAGTATAACCTTTTGTAGAAGGATCTGATGGCGTTTTGGATTTCTTCAGGATCTGTTGTTATGTCTCCCTTTTCATTTCTGATTTTGTTAATTAGGATGCTGCCCCTGTGCCCTCTAGTGAGTCTGGCTAAGGGTTTATCTATCTTGTTGATTTTCTCAAAGAACCAGCTCCTCGTTTGGTTGATTCTTTGAATAGTTCTTCTTGTTTCCACTTGGTTGATTTTGCCCCTGAGTTTGATTATTTCCTGCTTTCTACTCCTCTTGGGTGAATTTGCTTCCTTTTGTTCTAGAGCTTTTAGCTGTTGTCAAGCTGCTAGTGTGTGCTCTCTCTAGTTTCTTTTGGAGGCACTCAGAGCATGAGTTTTCCTCTTAGAAATGCTTTCATTGTGTCCCATAAGTTTTGGTATGTTGTGGCTTCATTTTCATTAAACTCTAAAAGTCTTTAATTTCTTTCTTTATTCCTTCCTTGAACAAGATATCATTGAGAAGAGGGTTGTTCAGTTTCCATGTGAATGTTGGCTTTCTATTATTTATGTTGTTACTGAAGATCAGCTTTAGTCCATGGTGATCTGATAGGATGCATGGGACAATTTCAATATTTTTGTATCTGTTGAGGCATGCTTTGTGACCAATTATATGGTCAGTTTTGGAGAAGGTACCATGAGGTGCTCAGAAGAAGGTATATCCTTTTGTTTTAGGATAAAATGTTCTGTAGATATCTGTTAAGTCCATTTGTTTCATAACTTCTGTTAGTTTCACTGTGTCCCCATTTAGTTTCTGTTTCCACGATCTGTTCATTGATGAAAGTGGTGTGTTGAAGTCTCCCACTATTATTGTGTGAGGTGCAATGTGTGCTTTGAGCTTTACTAAAGTGTCTTTAATGAATGTGGCTGCCCTTGCATTTGGAGCGTAGATATTCAGAATTGAGGGTTCCTCTTGGAAGATTTTACCTTTGATGAGTATGTCCTTGTATTTTTTTTTCTGTTATTATCCTTTGAAGGGCTGGATTTGTGGAAAGATAATATGTGAATTTGGTTTTGTCGTGGAATACTTTGGTTTCTCCATCTATGGTAATTTAAAGTTTGGCTGGGCATAGTAGCCTGGGCTGGCATCTTAGTGTCTGTATAACATCTGTCCAGGATCTTCTTGCTTTCATAGTCTCTGGTGAAAAATCTGGTGTAATTCTGATAGGCCTCCCTTTATGTGTTACTTGACCTTTTCCCCTTACTGCTTTTAATATTCTATCTTTATTTAGTGCATTTGTTGTTCTGATTATTATGTGTCTGGAGGAATTTTTTTTTCTGGTCCAGTCTATTTGGAGTTCTGTAGGCTTCTTATATGTTCACGGGCGTCTCTTTCTTTAGGTTTGGGAAGTTTTCTTCTATAATTTTGTTGAAGATATTTGCTGGCCCTTTAAGTTGAAAATCTTCATTCTCATCTACTCCTATTATCCGTAGGTTTGGTCTTCTCATTGTGTCCTGGATTTCCTGGATGTTTTGAATTACCATCTTTTTGCATTTTGCATTTTCTTTGATTGTTGTGCTATTGTTCTCTATGGAATCTTCTGCACCTGAGATTCTCTCTTCCATCTCTTGTATTCTGTTACTGATGCTTGCATCTATGGTTCCAGATTTCTCTCCTAGGGTTTCTATCTCCAATGTTGCCTCACTTTGTGCTTTCTTTATTGTTTCTACTTCCCTTTTTAGGTCTAGTATGGTTTTGTTCATATCCAGCACCTGTTTGGATGTGATTTCCTGTTTTTCTTTAAGGACTTCTACCTGTTTGGTTGTATTTCCTGTTTTTCTTTAAGGTCTTGTAACTCTTTAGTAGCGTTCTCCTTATTTCTTTAAGTGAGTCATTGAAGTCCTTCTTGATGTCCTCTACCATCATCATGAGATATGCTTTTAAATCCGAGACTAGCTTTTTCGGGTGTGTTGGGGTGCCCAGGACTGGATGAGATGGGAGTGCTGGGTTCTGATGACAGTGAGTAGTCTTGGTTTCTGTTAGTAAGATTCTTACGTTTGCCTTTCGACATCTGGTAATCTCTGGAGTTAGTTGTTATAGTTGTCTCTGGTTAGAGCTTGTTCCTCTCGTGATTCTGTTAGCCTCTATCAGCAGACCTGGGAGACTAGATCTCTCCTGAGTTTCAGTGGTTAGAGCACTCTCTGCAGGCAAGCTCTCCTCTTGCAGTGAAGGTGCACAGATATCTGTCTTTCAGACCTGCCTCCTGGCAGAAGATGAAGGCCCGAAACAGGGCCTATCCCAGAAGCTTTTAGTTTCTGTAGTCCATACTCTCACCTGTGCAGACTAGTCTTGGTGGGGTCTGGGAATCAAAATGGCTCTCCTGGGTGCTCTGGCAAAGCCCTCCCAGGCAGGGAGGACACCTCTCCTCTGGCAGAGAAGGTGCCCGAATGACTGGTGCCCAAAACAGGGTCTGCCTCAGAAGCTCTGTGGCTTCCGCCTGTCTCAGAAGCAGTTAGCTTCTGTAGTCCACACTCTCACCTGTGCAGACTAGTTTCAGCATGATCTGGGAACCAAGATGGCTCTCCCGGGTGCTCAGGCAAACTCCTTATTTATTTATTTTATTTATTTATTCATTCACTTTACATTTTCATCACAGCTCCGCTCTCCTCTCCTCCCAGTTCTACCTGCCCATCACCCTTCTTCATGCTCCCCTTCTTTTCTTATCAGAGAAAGGTATGCCCCACTTTCTGAAGTACCAAACCTGCCCTAGCACATCAAGTTGCATAAGGACTAAGCACATTCTCTTCCTCTAAGACCAGACAAGGCAGCCCAGCTAGGGAAAAGGGATCCACAGGCAGACAATAGAGTCCAAGTCAGAGACAGACCCCACTCCAATTGTTAGGCAACCCACATGAAGACCAAACTGCTTATGTGCTGTATATGTGTAGGGGTCCTAGGTCCCCTAACATATGGTTGGTGGTTAAATCTCTGTGAGTTATTTCAGGAGAAAAATCCTATGCATATATCTTAATGAACTTATTTGGGAATTTCCATGGCATGCATTTCCAAAAGTGAGACTTTTCACTGAAGAACAGGTACATTGGGGTATTGGCAAACTGCTTCTAACTGGGACTCACGTAAGCATACTACCTATACCACCAAACATTAGTCATTTAAAAAGCCAAAAGCCTTTATCATTCTACTTGATTAAAATTCCTTCTTCTTTTTTCCTTTTTAACATCTGCAAAAGAGGATGAACACCACCAGCTCCATGCCTTGTCATGGCTCTCCTCAGGGCTTAGCAAGAAGAGCAGGACTATACTATTTCAGCCTCATAGTTGTAAATCCTAATAATTGGAAAGAGTTGAATTAAAGCTCCAGGGTAAAAAAGGAACCTATCTCAGCTCTGTTATGCCTGTTGGCTCCTGTACTGTGGCTGAGTCCTGGTTTCTGTCTTTTGAAGTTCTGCTTTGGTGAAGCTGAAGATGCCCATATCCCTAGATCTGCTCTATGGGAGCTGCTGACTCTAGATCTGAGAAGGTGACATCCATCTGCCTCCCCTACATCAGGTGCGTAGAAGCCAGATCTGGTTGTCCCTAAGGTTTGGCCTTTTATAGCATGTCCAATGTGTTCTAGGTTCATTTCTAACACTCTGACCAGAACAAAGTGGAGAGGAGAGGGTTTAACTTCATCTCACAGATCCTCATTGACAATCCATCACTAATGGAAGTTAGGGCAGGACCTCAAGGCAAGAACCATGGAGGAATTCTGCTTGAGGGCTCATGCCTAACTAGGTTCTTATTTTATTTATTTTTAATGTAATTATGTTTGTAGACCATCTGTCTGAGGAACAGTGGGGTTCACAGTGCACTGGGCTCTCCTACAATCAGTTAACAACCAAATCTCTCACAGACATGCCATGCCCAGAGACCAGACTGAACTAGTAAACTACTCATGCTTTCCTTTCAAACAATTCCAGGCTGTGACGATTAAACACGACTTGTCCCCTCTTGCACCGAGGCACCCACATTCTGCTTCCCAGCACCAATAAAGATTTAGTATCCTCCCCCAGCAGCCCAGCCCTCCAGCCCCCAAACCTGCACATCTACTTTGATGTGGACGTGGGTGTGGAGTGAGTTGGCCGAATTGTTTGCAGATATTGCTCCCAAAAGTACAGAAAAATTTTGTGCGTTGCATACCAGAGAAAAAGGCACTGTATCCAAACTGGGGATACAGGGTTTTAAAGGATGACTTTTCCACCATATTATTAAGGAATTTATGATTCAGGGTGAGAGTTCTCAAATCAGAATAAGACAGATGGAGAAAGCATTTATGGTGAAAAATTTGAAGATGAAAAATTTCATTATATGCACGATTGGGAGGATTTGCTGAGCATTGCAGATGCAGGCCACAGAACAAATGGCTCTGTGGTGGTTTGAATATGCTTGGCCCAGGAAATGGCACTTTAGGAGGTATGGCCTTGCTGGAGTAGGTGTGACCTTGTTGGAGGAAGTGGGTTACTGTGGGTGTGGGCTTTAAGACCTTCATCCTAGCTGCTTTCCGAACAAGATGTGGAAGTCTCAGCTCCTGCAGCTGCATGTCTGCCTGGTTGCTGCGATGTTCATGCCTTGATGATAATAGACTGAATCTCTGAACCTGTAAGCCAGCTCCAATTAAATGCTGTCCTTTATAAGATGTCTTAGTCGGGGTTTCTATTCCTGCACAAACATCATGACCAAGAAGCAGTTAGGGAGGAAAGGGTTTATTCAGCTTTTACTTTCCACATTGCTGTTGATCACCAAAGGATGCAGGACTGGAAATCAAGCAGGTCAGGAAGCAGGAGCTGATGCAGAGGCCATGGAGGGATGTTTCTTACTGGCTTTCTTCCCCTGGCTTGCTCAGTTTGCTTTCTTATAGAACCCAAGACTACCAGCCCAGAGATGGTCCCACCCACAAGGGGCCTTTCCTCCTTGATCAGTAATTGAGAAAATGCCCCACAGCTGGATCTCTGGAGGCACTTCCCCAGCTGAAACTCCTTTCTTTGTGATAACTCCAGCCTGTGTCAAGTTGACAAGGGGTCAATTGTACTGGCTGGTTTTATGTGTCAACTTGACCCAGGCTGGGGTTATCACAGAGAAAGGAGCTTCAGTTGGGGAAGTGCTTCCATGAGATCCAGCTGTGGGGCATTTTCTCAATTAGTGACCATCTCTGGACTGGTAGTCTTGGGTTCTATAAGAGAGCAGGCTGAGCATGCCAGTGGAAACAAGCCAGTAAGTAACATCTCTCCATGGTCTCTTCATCAGCTCCTGCTTCCTGACCTGCTTGAGTTTCAGTCCTGACTTCCTTGGTGATGAACAGCGGTACAGAAGTGTAAGCTGAATAAACCCTTTCCTCCCCAACTTGCTTCTTGGTCATGATGTTTGTGCAGGAATAGAAACCCTGACTAAGACATAAGAGTTGCCTTGGTCATGGTGTCTGTTCACAGCAGTAAAACCCTAACCAAGACAGGTTCTCAATTCTTTGTTACAACAGTTCCAACTCCTCATTAGGATGGGAAATGTGATAGTCAAGAATTTAAGGACTAGGTGTGGTAAGGATGCTTGAAAATGCAGACATGAATGGTGAAAACCCTACCAAACTGTGTTATTGCAGAACATGAAGAATTGAAAGAAGGTGATGACTGAGGAACAGTCCCCAAAGAGTGCTGTGGTGATAGTCATCCAGATTTCCCAGAGGGTGCAGATATAGATTTAAAAGATGTAGGTGAAGTTTTGTTAATAGCTGAAGACTTACAAACATTGGAAACACTTTTTTTCAAGTCTCAGGACTGGGGTAGCTATTAAAAAAATATGAGAAGGTTTTAAGGTATGTGGATAGTTCAAAGGCTGCTATTGAGAAAGCAGATACATTCATACTGCAACCTATAGCCTTAAGTTGTGTGCTGAATGTCAGTGGTGGTAAATTGAAGATGAGAAATTGGCAACAAGCAATTAACCATTATGTGGAGGCTCTTGAAATGGATATGCTATCAAATATCAGAGCACTATACTGGAAAGCACAAGGATGGCAAGGATTAAATGAATAAGATCAGGAATTGGCTGATCTGAAGAAGGTGCCAGAGATAGCCCCAGGAGCTAAAGCTATCCAGGCAGAATGGCTTAAATTCAAACATGTTAAAGATGTGGAAAGAGAATGAGAAAGAGTGTATGCAAAAATGTTTGCTTAATAAGGATGAAACTTTCCTTAAATGCTATACATTGATTATATAAAGGACAATGTAACCTACTGTCTACGTGATCCCTGATGTGTTTCCCCTAATCTTTGTCACTGTTTATATAGAAGTACTGACTTAGGTTCCTTCTTAACAAAGAGTTATGAAATATAGTGAAAAACTACAACTTGGACATCATATAAGAGAGATTGCCACATGTGTGGCTTTTTTGCTTATTATGAAATAAATGTAGATTCACACATCATTGTAAAAAAAAAAACCAAAACAAAGCGATTAGGAATCTCTGTGTCTCCAGTGTCTCCCAGTGTCACCCTGTATGGCACTACAGCATTGCAAACAGATTGTTAACACCAATACAGCCAAGATATTGCACAGTGACCATGCACAGCACCTTATAATGCTTTATGTAACTGTCCCACTTCCTGCATGCACCTCTCCTTTAACATCCTAAAAATACTAACCTTGTGTCTGTTTTTATAATTTCATCTTTTTAAGAATTTTACACACGTGGAAGCCAACAGTGTGTCACTTTGTATTGGCTTTTCTCACTCAGCATGATTCCCCAGGCAGTCAAGAGGTTGCACACACAGGTGATATACTGAGTAGTATTCTATGGTGTGAAGTATGGAACTTTATTCCCTCGCCCACTCAAAGACATCTGAGCTGTTTCCACTTGGAGGTATTTATTATGGATAAACCTGCCGTAAAACTTATATACAAGTTCTCCATATGGATCTAAGCATTTCTCTTAGATAATGTCTGGAAGACCAATACTACTTGAGTAAATGTATGCACACACACACACACACACACACACACACACACACACTTCTAAACTCTTTTTCCAGTGGATGTTTCACTAGCTATGCAGAAGAGTGATCCAGCCTCTCTTCCCCTGGAGACTGCTGGATGCTGACACCGTGTTTTACTTCAGCCACTGTGCTGGGGCACAGTAGTACCATGAGTTCTCCTTGTGTTCCTGTACTAATGGTGCTACCATCTACTCATATCTCAGTGGACATCTGCGTGTCTTCTTTGGCAAAATGTTTTGTCATGGTTTCTGTCCACTTTCTACTTGTCTGTTTTATTTTGGATTGTGCCATTTTGAAAATTATAAAAATATACTGTAGATATTATTCCTCACTCATCTTCTACTCTGTAGTTTGTGTTTTCGGCTTTTCTTAAAGCAAGCCTTTGTAGAGTAAAAAATTAAAGCTTTGTGTATGTGCGTGTGTTATTGTGGTTTCTTTAAAACCCCCCCGTCTCTCCCTCTCCCTCTCTCCCTCTCTCTCTCTCCCCCTCTCCCTCTCCCTCTCCCTCTCTCTCCCCCTCTCCCTCTCTCTCTCTCTCTCTCTCCCCCCTCTCTCTTTTTCGAGATAGGGTTTCTCTGTATAGCCCTGGCTATCCTGGAACTCACTTTGTAGACCAGGCTGGCCTCGAACTCAGAAATCCGCCTGCCTCTGCCTCCCGAGTGCTGGGATGAAAGGCGTGCGCCACCACGCCCGGCTAAATCCCCCTTTCTCTACTTCTTTCTTTTAGTGCTAGGGATCAAACCTAGAACACTGTAAATTCCAAAGGAGCAATTGCTTCTGCCACAAAGCTTTGATTATTTACTATCTCACTGTTTATTACTTTGTGTTTTGCTGGAAAGAAATATGGACGAAAGCAATGTATGGGAGGAGGGTGTTGTTTGAGCTTGCAGTTTGGGGGCCAAATCCGTGGTGATGGAATCACAGTGGTGCGAGTGGGAGGCGGCTGGTCACATGGTCCACAGTCAGGAAGCAGAGAGAGGTGATTGCTGCTTATCTCCTACCTCACTGTAATAATAAAATTGGATTTTATTTATTTTATTATAGTCCAGGGCCCCAGCCTATGTGATGGTGCTGCCCACTCTCCAGGTGGGACTTCTAATAAAGACATCCCTCACAGGCAACTCAGAGGCTCATCCTTCCATCACCAACATCGCCTCATCAAACTGACAGTTGTACTCAGTCAACTGAGTATGGACAACTAGTTATTGCCTCCTCTACTTATGTTTGGGAGCTCCAGTTCTTCACAGACTAACGAGTTCTCAGTTGGAAACTGGGCATTATGTACAATGGGATGAGGCTGTGGCCCCAGTCACCCTGTTTTAGCTGACTCTCTGTAGCACTCTTCCAGCAGAGGAAGTGACCGTGGCCCCAATTAATCACTACCAGGAAAGGTAAGTGTAGACTTATACTTGGCTTCCATGGACATGCAGGGAAAGATCCTTTGTTCTAGGTGGAGTCTGGGTTCCAGCTCTCAAGCATCTACTGCCAAGCTTAGCAGCTTGGCAACACAGTGAAGTGGATCATTTGGCTGCCCTGGTAAATGGGAGCTGGGGCTCAGTGCTACTTAGCATAACAAGAGAGACTCCTCTCACTGACCTAGGAAAGAAAACCAGAGCTCCACATGTCAAGTGTGGTTTCTGCTCAATGCTTATTTCTTTGTCTTCATTGTAAAGTCAACAAAACAAAACAAAACAAAACACCAAAAAAAAAACAAAAAACCCAAAACAACAACAACAACAACAAAACCCACTCATCTGTCATTGCACAACCATATGTGTGCTCTCATGTGCCTACCCCAACCCTAGGAAGACATATCTACGGTCTGCCATTCATGTAAGAGCTCAGACATGTCACAGACAAACCTCATGAGCTGCTGTCTTAGTAAGATTATGAACAGGGCCTTTTCCACAGATAAAAAGTATCCCATGCTAACACAAGCAAAATCTGGTATCTTGCAGCCAGAACAACTGAGTTCTAGGGACTCTCAGACCTGGTGTGTTTCAGAAAAAGCTTGCAGAAAGCAGAGAGATTTTCATGGCCTCACCACAAGATAACTGGTTCTTTTGAAATCTAAAGCAATTGTTTAATTGTTTTAATAATTATAAAATATTGTGTTTCTTGTTTAAATATTATCTATACATTGTATATGTATGAGTAGATGTGTGTTTCACACAGCCACACCCACGCATGGACTGTATATAGCACATATAATGAGAGCAAAGGACACAAAGGAAGGCTTGTTGGTCTGTTCCTTCTAATACATGGATCCTGGGGCTTGAATTCAGTCATCAGACTTGGTGGCAAACACCTTTTTCTGATGAGCTATCTTGCTGGCCCTGAATTTTTCTTTTGGTTTTGAGAAAGTCCCATCTTTGTCATAGGTTGCAAGTCGCCCCCCCCCCCCAGCATCCTGCTTCCTTCATCTATCCATCTTCCTTCCTTCCTTCCTTCCTTCCTTCCTTCCTTCCTTCCTTCCTTCCCTCCTTCCTTCCTTCCTTCCCTCCTTCCTTCCTTCTTCCCCCTCTGTCCCTCCCTCCCTCCCTCCCTCCCTTCTTCTCTCCCTCTCTTCTTCCCTCTCCCTCTCTCTCTTTTGGTTTTTTCCCTTTCTTTCTTTCTTTCTTTCTTTCTTTCTTTCTTTCTTTCTTTCTTTCTTTCTTCCTTCCTTCCTTCCTTCCTTCCCTCCTTCCTTCCTTCTTCCCCCTCTGTCCCTCCCTCCCTCCCTCCCTTCTTCTCTCCCTCTCTTCTTCCCTCTCCCTCTCTCTCTTTTGGTTTTTTCCCTTTCTTTCTTTCTTTCTTTCTTTCTTTCTTTCTTTCTTTCTTTCTTTCTTTCTTTCTTTCTTTCTTTCTTCCTTCCTTCCTTCCTTTCTTTCTTTCTTTCTTTCTTTCTTTTCCTTGAGAGGAAATGTGAAAGAGTTGCCACTGTTTGAGTCCCCTCTGTGAGCTTACTAGTGACTGAAATTTGCATTTGAAATTAAATCCCCTGTCTCTGATTTATCTCAGAAGTTCAGCCTGATTGTGGGAGAAATCTCCCACTCTGTCAGGTGATCTGACCTCCCTGAGGCCTTTGGAGGTGGGGAAGTGATACACTAATACACCTTGCTGGAATGAGCTGCCCCTGCTGGCTCTACAGTCCCCTCTACACCTGCTTCCTACAATAGCCACTGAAATCACTCTATATCCTTAGTATGGGTTTGGCAGGGCACCCTCCCCAAAAGGCTGTATGACATCAGGGTAAACTCACTGCTTTCCCTAATCTTAGCACCATGCTGGGAACACAGAGAGTCTACAAGAACAGGGTGATAGGTGGCAGGACCCCATCGTTCCTTGGCTTCAACCTTTAACCACTGAGTAGCTGCTCTGCCTGTTCGCACCACATTTGTCCTGTTCATACCGGTGTCCAGATTATGTTTCAGTTGTCCCCATTTCAGAGACTGGCGACTGGCCATCTGAGCCTGGCAAACCTTCCCTGACTCCTTGATGCAGCAGGGAGAACAGAGAGAAGGCCAACCCCATGCCTGTCTTGCTCATGCCCCGCGTGTATGTCTGCCAACGGCTCTGAAGGCCTTTTTGTCCTGCTGTGGTGTCAGAGCTGGACACGTTTTGCATGGCAATGTCCGGCTTTCCTGGAAAGCCCTCTGTTTCAGCTCCAGCCGCCATTTCTTTGTCTTTTTGGTGCCAGCCTGGGTGAAAATGGGTCAGTCTACTCGCGTTGGGAGTCTTTCCCAAATCCAAACTAGAGACAGCCACTTTTCCTCTACATTCTTTAAAAAGTAATATTTAGTTTTAGAAGTAATTGTTCTTACAAACTCAAGGAATGGAACGAGAAAACACAACGTGCAAAAGTAATATAGCTCTTGCACTGACCTTTGGTTTCACTATTGGTATCTGTTTGGACTGGAGTGTTTTATGGATGATTTAGAGAAAGCATCTCCAGTAGCGTTGCACCACATTAAAGGTTTGTTTGAATGTAAGCTTTGTGTGCATTCTCTGTCTAAACATTTTTGTAATTTCAGATCCACAAACAAAGGGTATAAAGGTAGCACAGAAATTTCTTATCCGAGCATTCACCAGCTTCCTGTAAGGATAGCATCTTACAAAACCAGGCCATAGTTGACAAGTTAAGAAACTAGCATTGCTGCAGTTCAGTTGACTGAACCACAGATTTTACAGCGAGAGTAGCAGTTCAGTGGTTAAGAGCACTGGGTGCTCTTCCAGACGCCTTGAGGTTCCATTCCCAGAAACTATAGACGCACATGCGCTGAAAGTTTTGTCTGGTGAGACTCTGAGTTCAATCTTTGCCCTAATCACTACCTGTCCTCACATATGACACCACCTTCCTTCCCTGGCTGGTTTAAATGGTGTCCTTTACTTGTTACTGGACACCATTTAAAGACCCTGGAACCTATTTGATTCCTCAGAACTATGCATTGAACTTGTTATTTGTGCTTCTTAGCACCACGTGTGTGTTTGTGCCTATGCATGTGTATCTGTGTGTGCTGTATGTATGTATAGAGCTTCCTGTCTCCCACCACCCAGTGTTGGGGGTCACCGACATGTGCTGTCATGCCTGACGTTTTACACGGGCGCTGGGAATCTCTAACGTCCTCATGGCTATGTGTGCATGGTTACATGGTTGCACAGTTTTATCAACGTTGGCACCACTTTGTAACATTGCTGAATGTTATATAGAACATGCTCATTTCCCTAGGTAAAAAAATAGCTATTGAAATTATACCCTTTGTTTTTTTGGATGAATTTTTTTTGACTATTTAGTCAAGTTCTTAACAACTTCATGACAGTAAAAGAATGGATTGGATTAACTTCAGGGAATGGACATGATTTTCCCTGGTCTACATGCTATGCCAGGAGTTGGATCAGCAATTTTGAACATTCAGAGGACCTAGGTTTGGTTCCCAGCACTAACAGAGTAAGTTCAGTTCCTGGTGATCTGCTGCCCTTTTCTGACTTCTACAGGTGCCCGATGCACGTGGTGCACATAAACTCATGAAGGTGCACACACATATATCTAATATGCATAATACACATATCTAATACACATAACTTAAAGCAGAAGAACCACCTCAGTCCATTATTCAGCTGTGCGCACTCTCCTCTACCTCACACCTTTAGAGAAGAAGGTAAGTCTTTAGAATAGTTTGACTTTTTTCTTTAAAGTTACTCAAAATAATTTGACTCTGCCTGCCTCTCTTTTTCTTTCTCTTTCTCTCTCTGTCCCTCTCCCTCTCTTCCCCCTCTCTCTGTGTGTATGTGTGTGTGCACGCACACGAGCGCGCGCACACGCGGGTGATCGCATGGGTTTGTGGGTGGGTGTGTGTTCACGTGCGCGCACTCACTCAGAGGGCACCTCTCTGGACTTGATTTTGTCCTGTCACTTTGTGGGTTCCAGAGGATGAGATTGAACTTAGACGGCCAGTTCTGCTCACAGAACCTCTACATGCAGAGCCATCTCACCAGCCCCAATAGATCTCCATTTGACTTTTGTCTGTACGCTACTCTTTGAGTTAACTTGGTCAAGTCTCAGTGGCACAACTGAAAGGAAAATGTGAAGAAAGAAGCCTTGCCACGAAACGGTCTTTTAACTTTGTCTGTATGGGCTGGACAAGAGGGGCAAAATGGCCTTTTGCTTCCATCTAAGGAGAGGTAATTTGCATAAAGAAAAGCAGCTTAACTCTGAAAGAGCATGTGACAGAATGGTGAGCAGACTCTGGGAGCCAGGGAGGCTTGGGCTCAGCTGCCAGATCCTCCATTCACGATAGGCAGGGCTGAACTTTCAGGGGTCTCTGCACCCTCACGGTGAGATGAGACCACTCTCAGTTGTTCAGGGTAGAGCTCACGCCTCTAAAGCATTTAGTTCAGGACCAGACATGCCAAGTGCTCCATGTTTCAAAACCTAAACAAATTATAGGACTAATTATAAAGTAGTCACAAGGCATTTTAATTTAGTTCAAAGAAAATATTTTGTCAACATTATCTGAACACATAACAGAAGAATTCGATGGTAACTATTCATTCAGACAGAAAAACCCAAGTGCTTAGATATAATGAAACAGCATGTCACCAGAAATTCTTACTGAGATATACTATACAATTCACCATCCAAAGAGCTACTTATGGCTTGTGGAGTATTTGCCCATTACCACAATCAGCATTGGATGATTTTTATTATTCTACATGGAAACTAGGGTTTATCTGTACTCATTCCCTAACTCCTCCCCATAATACCTACCCCAAGCCGCCATGGCCACAGACCTTGCTGTCTCTGCATACTTGCTCAAGACAGTTTAGATAAATGGGATATTGTAAACTAGAGTTCTTTTCCTTAGGAAGTTTCCAAGTCTCTCTGAGTTATGGACTATGTCAGGACTTACTTCATTCAGCACTGGGATTAGTGTCCATGCCTTCCTCAGGTGATGGACACTGGGTTGTTTTCACCCTTTGGCTGTCATGAATATTGCACCGTAACCATGGTGGCCCAGATTTATATGGGCATTTGTCCCAGTGGGTTAAATCAGATCTCCATGCTTAAACTCTTCTCCCTCCCTCCCTCCCTCCCTCCCTCCCTCCCTCCCTCCCTCCCTCCCTCCCTTCCTTCCTTCCTTCCTTCCTTCCTTCCTTCCTTCCTTCCTTCCTTCCTTCCTTCCTTCCTTCCTTCCTTCCTTCCTTCCTTCCTTCCTTCCTTCCTTCCTTCCTTCCTTCCTTCCTTCCTTCCTTCCTTCCTTCCTTCCTTCCTTCCTTCCTTCCTTCCTCCCTCCCCTCCTTCATCCTTTCTTCCCTCCTTTCCTCCCTGCCTCCCACTGTGTGAAACACTATCTCATGTACTCCAGGTTGTCCTGGAACTTGTTTATGTATACACACACACATATATATAAATATAACCTTCTGAGTCCACTTAGTGTTGCTCATATATGTGTACATGAATTTAGGGATGATCACTTAGATTGTATAACCTACTGGGGCCTCATCTCTGGAGAAGACTCATTCTTGTCCTCTTGGCAGCCACTATTTGCCTTAAGGTCTTTACCTAAGGGTGGGACCTTGAGAGAGTTCTCTATGCATATTGGGATGTCATCTGGTGTTGTCATTGTATAGGTCTTGTTTAGATGACCATATTACAATTACACATCACAATTTCATGGGTGCAACATAGTCTCACATGTAGAAGCAACTACCTCATAGCAGATGTCATGGTCCTCTGGCTTCCACAGTCCTTTCACCTCCTTGTCCACAGTGTCCTCTAAACCTTATTTGTACCTTTTATGTAGGGGTTGTATGCTAGATGTATCAGTTAGGGAAAGGTGTCCCACGGACAGTTGTGTTTTGCATTCTGACCAGTTATGTATTTCTGTGATGATCTTCATCTACTGCAAAGAGAACATCTTGATGGGGAAAACCACACTTGCCTGTGGATATAAGAACAGGCATTTAATATGCACTTACAGGATCATCCTAGTTTAGGAACATGACAGTGGTAGGTTCTTCTCTAGGATCCATGACCTCACCAGCCACAAGTAGTTGGCTAGGATTATAATTGAACAAGTCTTCAGTGCAGTTAGGTGGCTGTTGGTTATCCCAGGGATATAAGTGCCACTCTTGCACCCTTGTGTATATTTTGCCAAGCTGGTCATTGTTGAGGTTTCTAGGTGTCCTCTCAGTATTTTGTCAAATTGATACAAAGTTGAGTTATCCTTTGAGAAAAATACCTCCATCAGATTGGTCTGTAGGCAAGTCTGTGGAAATTTTCTTGATTAATGATTGGTGGTGGTGGTGGTGAGGTGTAGGTTACTGAAGGCAGTGCCACTGCTGGGCAGGTAGTCCTGGGTGATATAGAACAAACAAACAAACAAAAACAGGCAAACAACCCACACAGTCTGAACAAACTATGAAGAGCAAGCCAGTAAGTGGCACTATATCCTCTATCTTTGCCTCAGTTCCTGACTTGGCTTCTGTCGTAGGTTGGCCTAATGCTGCTCATATTCTGATAATAAATGCTGGCCTCAAACATTTGGAGTCTGCAAGTAGCCTTTGGAAACCAGCCCCCAAGTTAATTTTGATTGGTGAATAAAGATGCCAGCAGCTAATAGCTGGGGAGAAGAGACATGGGCAGGGTTTAGGTTTCCCAGGCTTGGGACCAGAAGAAGGAGAAAGTGGGAAAAGGAGAAGCCACCATGCATAATTAAGAATGTGTGGGAGAAAGAGCCACCATGGAAGAAGAGCATGCAGGAGGGAGGAGAGCTGCCATGTAAAAGGGCCAAGAGAACATGGCCCAGAGGGCTGCTTCACTGGGTCAAGAACAGCCAAGATGGGACATAGAAATCAGTAAATAGTAACTTAGAGTTATCAGTAGTAAAGTGGACTCCAAAGCATAGAGATTAGACAGTCGCCCAGCTGCTGTACTGCTGAAGGCATATTAAAATATAAAGGCTGTATGTGTCTTTCATATGGGAACATAAATGGTCAAAGGCAGGAAGAAACCTCATGCCGGGATTTATTAGTTATTTTTTACTACAGGCTTCCTATGCTGAGATCAGGATGTAGAGGCCATATGAACCATGTCCTCCCCATGTTGCTTTTACTCATGATGCTTTGTCACAGCAACAGAAAATAACTGCCATATTGAGATCTATAGCTGGGTGGGACTTTAGCTGCTTTTCTCCCTTGGCAGCTTGCATAGCACCTTTAGGTAGTCCCCAGGGAAGAGGCTTCCAGGTCAGTTCCAGCTGGTTTCCCTCAAGTACTGTGAATGAATTGTATACTGTCTTCAGTGAAAAGGTCACAACCTTCAAGTTTTGTGAAGCAATGTCAATAGCTTATGCTACTGTGAGAGGCTCTTGGATTTTTCTGACCAATGACTCAAAGGGAGGTTTCCCATGCATGGAACTGGAGATTTTGCTAGATGGTATAGATGAATGTCATCCCCATCCCCAGTATTATAACTTTATTTAAATTACACACACACACACACTCACACACACACAATTTTAAGTAAAGACACAACAATATGATTTCCTGAGGCTTTTCCAACCAGTCTTAATGTTCTTTATATCTCCTCCCCTCCCTCTGTCAGTATTGCTCTCCTTTCCTCTCCTCCATAATTCACTCCTGGTTTCTCTCCATTTCCTTTCTATAGTGCCTATGTCCTACTCTTCCTATCTCCCTGCTCCCAACAGTCTCTTTCACTGTTCTGGTTTCTGAGGTTATACCAGATTATATATTCATATCTAAAAAGCTAAGAGCTACAGATGAGAGAGAACATGAAGCATTTGTCTTCCTGGGTCTGGCTTAACCTCACACACTACATATCCATTTACCTAACGATTTTGTGATTTTATTTTCCTCACAGATGAATAGAATATGTTATTTCAGGGTATTTGACAACACCAAAATCCCCAAGATTGTTTTATTAACAGTCTTTCTAGTGGTGTGATTCAACCATTAGCATACACCTTTATTTCCTGTGGCTGGAATACAGAGAAGTCATTCGTGCACAGCTTTAATCAAAATCAATGAAGGTAAAGTTAGTTAGAAAGAAGCACCCATGTTTAAAAGTGATGTATAATTGTGTGGCAGATAAAGTGATGAACAGAGAAAAAAATTGATATGAATAAGATGTGCTCAATTGTCATGACAATAGAGGAAAGAGAAACTACTTAAGGGGCAGTATAGAAGAGTAAGGCAGTTTTATTGGTACAGTCTTACAGAGACAGGCTGAAGAGAGAACATACTAGACATAGGTGAAGACTGAATGAGCCAGAGAATGAGAAGAAGCCAGAATATTAGAATGTATTGCCAACATTGCCAAAGTTAGTATGAGAGCAGTTCAGGAGAGGGAGGGAAGAAGAGAGGGAGGGAGGGAGGGAGGGAGGGAGGGAGGGAGGGAGGAAGAGAGAGAGAGAGAGAGGGGGGAGGGAGGGAGAGGGAGAGGGAGAGGGAGGGAGGGAGAGAGAGAGAGAGAGAGAGAGAGAGAGAGAGAGAGAGAGAGAGAGAGAGAGAGAGAGAGAGAGAAGAGAGAGAGGAGAGAGAGAGAGAGAGAGAGAGAGAGAGAGAAAGAGAGAGAGAGAGAGAGAGAGAGAGAGAGAGAGAGAGAGAGAGAGAGAGAGAGAGAGAGAGAGAGATGATTGAATCAGTCAGCTTGGAGATTGAGTTTGAGCCAGAACAGATCAGTTGACCGACCAGCCAGAGATCAGACAGAACTAGTAAGGGTGAACATATTCAGTGTAAGTCTAGGTCTTGCTAACCAGCACTAGGCCTAAGTTAGCAGACAGAACAATAAGTATCAGAGACAACAATTGAATCAGGAGCTGCTTTAGCTATAAAAGCTACTTTAACAATATGTAGTGTGTATACTTTTACATAAATATAAGGTAATAGGATTCGTTGACATTTATAGAAAGTCTTGGTTCTGTCCTCATTCTTCTTTGCCGTGTTGTATTGACTGCCTTCCTCCTCCTATTATTCTGTTTCCTATTTCATATCACCTTTATCCTGCCATTCCTCCTTTCCCCTGCTCCAACTATGGTCCCTTCATACTTTTCTGGTTTCAGTGCTTACTCCATGCTGTATTCTCATATCTTAGGATTTGGAGCTGGGAACTGCAAATGGAAAAGGACATGTGGCATATATTTCTCTAGGTCTGGTTTATGTCACTCAATATAATCTTTTTGAGTTTCTGTAGCATGTAGCTTTTGCCATCACACCTTAATGCTCCAGGAATGGGCTGTTTACCAGCCCCCACCTAGAGAATATTGGATTCAAAGACGAAAAACACAGATACACACAAGTTGCTCAATTTCAACCTCCATTATTGGCTCAATTGCTAGGCTCTTCCAAGTCTTCTTCAGCTAGTGTGCCCCTCCCAACACTCTTAGCTCTGCATCTCTCAAACTGCTGTCAAGTTTACTTGCTCAGTTATGTTTAGTCCCAGCTTAACACCCTAACCTCCTGCCTGGAGAAGTGGCCTATGACCTTCTGCCAGAGATCTCACATGGCTGGTTGACTTTTCTCCTTCCAAAGCATGGTGAAATTCCCTTTCCTATTCCTGTGTCTCCTCTCCTCCGCTTTGGGAACCACGAAGTCCTACTTCTGTCCTGCAATTGGTCCCTGGTGTTTTTACTGATAGATCAAGAACCAATTGGAGAACAGGACCTTAGTATCAGAACAATCCCTACAAGTTTAAGAAATTATAAATTTAATTTGTATCAGTTATAAAGATTTCTATCAATTAATAATATGGCTACACAGTGCTTTGTTCAAGGATAAAATTTAGTAATCCATCCCACCTATTTCCTCCCTGTTCAAAATTATGACCATTTTTAAATTATCCCTTAAAATGACAACCTGTTCTTTACCATTGAACAGTATTCCATTGTGAATGTGTATCAGACGTCTGTTGTCCAGTCATCGGCTGGAGGACATTTAGATTGCTTCACTTTCCTTGTTATTGTGAGCAGGGCAACTCTGGAATCAGATATCAAGTCCTTGGTCCATATGCCAAGGAGTGGTCATTATTTTTAATTTTTTGAGGATTCTCTTTACTGATTTCTAGAATGGTTGCACTAGTTTTCATTCCCACCAATAGTAAAGAAGAGTTTCTCTTTCTCCACAATCTTGTTAGCATTAGTTGTAAGTTGTTTTGTTGATTTCAGCCTTTTGAGATGTTATAAAACTAAAAAGCTTTTGTACAGCAATGTAAACCATCAATTGAATGAAGAAGAAATCCTTAGACTAGGAGAAAATCTTTGCCAGCTCAGCTATACATCTAATAGAAGATTAGTATCCAGATTATACAAAGAACTCAAAAATCAGAGTCAAAAATAAAAAAACTCAATTAAAAAAAATGGGATAGAAACCTAAACAGAGAGTTCTCAATAATAAATAAAGCCAAGAAATATCTCAAAAAGTGTTTATTATCCTTAGCAATTAGGAAAATACAAATTAAAACAATTTTGAGAATTAGCCACATTTTCTTTCTTTCTTTCTTTCTTTCTTTCTTTCTTTCTTTCTTTCTTTCTTTCTTTCTCTCTCTCTCTCTCTCTCTCTCTCTCTTTCTTTCTTTTATTTATTTATTTGTAAGTACACTGTAGCTATCCTCAGATACTCCAGAAGAGGGCATCAGATTTCGTTACGGATGGCTGTGAGCCACCATGTGGCTGCTGGGATTTGAACTCAGGACCTTCGGAAGAGCAGTTGGCACTCTTAACCACTAAGCCATCTCGCCAGCCCTAGCCACATTTTTTTTTCTTCTGAATTATTTTTTTTAATTAGGTATTTAGCTCATTTACATTTCCAATGCTATACCAAAAGTCCCCCATATCCACCCACCCCCACTCCCCTGCCCACCCACTCCCCCTTTTTGGCCCTGGTGTTCCCCTGTACTGGGGCATATAAAGTTTGCAAGTCCAATGGGCCTCTCTTTCCAGTGATGGCCGACTAGGCCATCTTTTGATATATATGCAGCTAGAGTCAAGAGCTCCGGGGTACTGGTTAGTTCATAATGTTGTTCCACCTATAGGGTTGCAGATCCCTTTAGCTCCTTGGCTACTTTCTCTAGCTCCTCCATTGGGAGCCCTATGATCCATCCATTAGCTGACTGTGAGCATCCACTTCTGTGTTTGCTAGGCCCCGGCATAGTCTCACAAGAGACAGCTACATCTGGGTCCTTTCAATAAAATCTTGCTAGTGTATGCAATGGTATCAGCGTTTGGATGCTGATTATGGGGTGGATCCCTGGATATGGCAGTCTGTACATGGTCCATCCTTTCATCTCAGCTCCAAACTTTGTCTCTGTAACTCCTTCCATGGGTGTTTTGTTCCCAAATCTAAGGAGGGGCATAGTGTCCACACTTCAATGCAACTATCTAATCAAACCTAAGGCACACTCAACATTAAAGGAAGATTGTGTAGTACTTGAAACCAAGCCACCTACCTGCTCTAATAAAGTGACAGATCTTGGGGTGGGGGAACCACTGTTTTATTAAACCAGCATAATTGTTAACTATATTCATGAGCCACTGACATTATGGTGTCTATTCCTAACGGATACATCTACAACATAATTCCTGCACCAAGGCTCAGGGAGCATTGCATATGAGGGAGCAGAATGATTGTAAGAATCAGAAAACCAAGGAGTCTGCTGTGAGATTGTATCTTCTAGCTATAACAGTGAAGCTTAGCCATGAAATCTCACTGAGGAGGACACCAATAGGCATGCTTACATGGAAGGTAAAGTGCCAGGTGGACTCAACTCTACATACAAACTACAGGCAACTAATGCATGCTGAGGAGGAGAGACAGTCTCCTTCAGGGAAGAGCACAACCCGCTGGTTATCCAACACCAAATGGTCAGTCCTGAAAACGTGCATGCAAGGAACATTATACAGGCTGAGGAGGTCATATTTATAAATTTGGGAATATATGTGTTACATACGTGTGTGTGTGTGTGTGTGTGTGTGTAAAACAAAAACTAATTACAGCAACAGAGACCATGAATATAAGAGACAGCCTGGGCTACATGGGAAAGGTTGGACAGAGGAAAGAGAAGGAGGAACTCAATGTAATTATATTTTAGTTTCAAAATTTTAGAACATAGTAAAAGGAGCTGAAAAGCATCTCCTTCTTCCTTTTGAAAAAAAAAAAAAAACAAGCCAAAAAGTCTTAAGCATCCTAAGTATCAATATACAAAAACAACAACATACACACACAGAAAGAAAGAAAGAGAGAGAGATGAAAAGAGAATTGTATTTATTGAGGGGCTTATGAGAAAGCTAATAGGTGGTTGTAGATGTTAAGATGCCCAATTCAGGAGCTGGTTAAACCTGAACATCCTGAGTAGAAAAGACCAATTCCACAATTATCCAATTAAAGCAAGCTGTATTTTGGGGTGCATCCAGGACAGGACAGCCTGCTGTCTCAGTCTAAGTAGGGATTTGAGAAAGCAGCCCCTGCCAGTCTCTTGATTTGCTTTTTATAGGAGAGATAAGGTGGTCATAGGGGTGAGAGTGTTGGTTGTTATACATGCTTAGAAAGATACAACAAGCTGGGCCTTGGTCGTGCACACCTTTAATCCCAGCTCTTGGGAGGCAGAGGGAGGTGAATCTCTCAGTTTAAGGCCAGACTGCTCTACAGAGCAAGTTGCAGGACAGCCAGAGCTACACAGAGAAATCCTGTCTTGAAAAACTAAAAGGAAAAATGAAGGAAGGAAGGAAGGAAGGAAGGGAGGGAGGGAGGGAGGGAGGGAGGGAGGGAGGGAGGGAGGGAGGGAGGGAGAGAGGAATCAAGGAAGGAAGGAAGGAAGGGGAAAAAGGAAGAAAGGAAAGGAATAAGGGCAAAGACATATATCATATGAATCAGGTTGCAAGTTTTATGTGGACTGAAAAGCATGTTTTGCAGCATACATCATATCTAAGAAATAGGAAGTTACTTTTAATTACAAATAGAAACCTTAACTTGCAAGGACTTAACAGAGGACAACAGGAACTTATTCTTTAATTCTGTTTTACAAACAGAAAACTTAACCTGCAACGTATGTTTTTTCCCATGTGTGTGTCCCTTCAACTTACAAAGCATACTGGTCCTATTTTGCTCTCACACTAAAGAGTTGGACATTAGGTAATAGCATTTCTCGCTCTTCCAGAGGACCACAGTTTGGTTTCCAGCACATCAGGGAGCTGACACCTGGCTCCTTGGGCACCTGCACACATATGACATATACTCATGTACACACACACACAGAGGTTGTGGCACATATAAGGTAGAATTTTTAGGGATCCTCAGGTCACTTGGGATTCTGAATATTTCTTGTTTTCTGTTTATGATCATTCTACACCATTCTAAGAACACAAATAATTAAGCAGGTCTTATCCCTTTTTAGCATTTTATAGAAAATTATTTGTAGAACAATACTTTTAAAATATCTTTGTCTTTGTTAGGGTTTTACTGCTGTGAAGACACCATGACCAAGGCAACTCTTATAAAGTACAACATTTACTTGGGCCTGGCTTACAGGTTCAGAAGTTCAGTCCATTATCATCAGGGAGGAGTATAGCAGTGCCCAGGCAGGCGTGGCACAGAAGGAGCTGAGAGCCTTTGTTTTCAAAGGCAAACAAGGAGAAGATGATTTTCATCCTCAGGAAGCTAGGAGAAAGTTCTCAAAGCCCACCCCCACAGTGACACACTTCTTCCAATAAAGCCAAACCTACTCCAACAAGGTCACACTCCAAATAGTGCCACTCCCCGGGGCCAAGCCTGTTCAAACCGCCGCAATCATTTGTTATGGATTTTAAATCTAAGAATGTTTCATTCTGTCACATTAAGTCCTCAGAAATCATAATCTACAATTCCATCCATCAAGGTTACTGCTGAGCTTTTGAGCACAGGACAAAACCCACACTGATGCACAATCCTACCCCCCAGGAGCTATCTGTCCTATTTTAAGTCTTCTATGATGAGGGCCAAAGGCCAACATCAGGATAGGTTTTGTGAAGCCTACCTAGGTCCTGGTTTGTGATTATAGTCCAAGATAGATCCTCTTCTCTTTTTGAGTCTTGCCACACATATAAGTCTACAGAGCACCTTTCCAAAAACAAACAGGTAAACACACAAACCCAGTTAATGCTGGGGACTCCTGAGTTTGTTTTCAAAAGGAAGCCTCTAAGGCATTCTAATGAGCATTTCTGTATTTCAAGGGCAGAATTACTCAGAACACGGGGGTACGTTGTTACCAGTGGGGATATTTTTCTGTTGATATTAGATAAGAATAAAAACACATTAGAAAAAAATTGTTTTCTGAGCTTTAAAGATTGGCAATCAGACATTACTGAGCTATTTTACTGATTCCTCAGAAAATCTCTTGAAGGCTTTTTAGATTTTCACCTTCAGTGTTCCTGAGGCCAGAGCTAGTGTCTCATTAACTTTGATTTTCTTGTTTGATTATTTTTAACACTCTCAAAAAGTGTTTTCCAGCTTCTTAAGAAGAAAAATGATGACCTTCTAAAGAAGATATTTTATTTTTCTTTTCTTTGGTGTCAAATAAAGATGGCATGGAAAAGGGCTCTGTTTTCTTTTCTCTTTGCTAAGTTAGAAGTAATGAACATTGGGGTACTAGAGCTGCCTGGAGGAAGTTCACACCCTGTAAGACCCTTGTAGTTTTGTGGACTTTCTTAAGGTTTTTTTTTTTTTTTTTTTTTCCCCCAGTTCCCAGGATTGGAGGCTCGGAAAGCTCCTTAAGACATAGGACATTAAAGGAGAGGTAAGAGAATAGACTATTCTGATGGGGAAACTCCTTAAGACACAGGATATTTACAGGGAGGTGAAAAAATAGGCAGTGCTAAAGTTAGGTGAAACATTGCATCCTGCAGGGAACCTCAGGAAGTAAACAACTCAGTGCCTTCAAGGAAGGCCATGAAATCTATCAGATTAACTAGACTCCTCCTTCCCCACGCATATATAAACTATAAGTACTACTGAAAGGAACTCTCGGACAAGTAGAGCTTCCTGGAAGAGGCTCAGACCAGCTGAATTGCCTGGAAACAAAAACCAGAAAACAGGTAAGCTGCATAGGAAAAGCAGAGACTAGCTGCACTGTTTTGGAAGATGCTCAACAACTATGTCACCTGAAAAGACTACTTCCTAACCTGTTATGCTGTCTGCAGGTTGTGAAGTGAGCTCCAGGTTTTTAGTTTCATGAGCTATCAGCCATGCTGGTCTGGGCCTTTGGTGATACAGCTGTCCTTGAGTCATTTCTGACCTTTTAAGTAACCCTTCCCCCATACTCCTTATAGCAACCCTAATATAATTCATTGGTTTACCAAGTTGAACTCTGGTGGTATTGGTACTTTGGTTTGTCATTGGTTTCCTATATGGGGTGGTAGATATATTTATGTATCCCCAAGAGTAATGTCACACAATAGCTGGCAAAATGATGACCAGCAATACTAAAACCTTGAGGCTCAAGCTTTTTTTCTCTTTCTTTCTTTCTTTCTTTCTTTCTTTCTTTCTTTCTTTCTTTCTTTCTTTCTTTCTTTCTTTCTTTCTTTCTTTCTTTCTTTCCTTCCTTCCTTCCTTCCTTCCTTCCTTCCTTCCTTCCTTTCTTTCTTTCTTTCTTTCTTTCCTTCTTTCTTTCTTTCCTTCTTCCTCTCCCTCTCCCTCTCCCTCTCCCTCTCCCTCTCCCTCTCCCTCTCCCTCTCCCTCTCCTTCTTCTTCTTCTTCTTCTTCTTCTTTTCTTCTTCTTCTCCTTTTGATTGGGAAATTTCTAATGACTGTTTCTATTTCACTAGGTGTTATAGGTCTGTTTACATTGCCCATCTGATCTTGATTTAACTTGGTAAGGGGTGTGCATTGAGAAAACAATCCATTTCTTTTAGCTATTTCCAATTTAGTGGAGTATAAGTTCCCAAAGAATGTTTGTATGATTCTCTGGATTTCATTAGAGCCTGTTCTTATTCATTTCTAATTTTGTTAATTTGCCTCTCTCTGACTTTTAGTTAATTTGGCTAAGGGTTTGTCAGTCTTACTGATTTTTTTTCAAAGAACTAATTATTTTGTTTCATTGGGGGATTTTTTGTAGTCTTTTGTTGTTTGTTTCTATTTTATTGATTTCAGCTCTGAGTTTGGATATTTCTTGCTGTCTGTTCCAGTTGATCATTATTTATTCTTTTTTTGTTGTTGTTCTTGAGCTTTCAGATGTAGTGTTAAGTTACTGACATATGATCTCTCCAATTTCTTTCCTTTAGGCACTTAGTGTTCTGAGCTTGTCTTTTAGAAACACCTTTATTGTGTCCTGAAAGTTTGGATATATTGTATTTTCATTTCTATTCAATTTTAGAAAGTTTTACATTTTGTTCTTGATCATTTTTTTCTATTTCAATAGAGAGTTGTTCCATTTCCATGAGTTTGTAAGTTTTCTATTACTTTAGTTGTTGTCATCCAGTTTTGGTTTATAATGGACAGATAGGATATAAGGTGATATTTCAATTTTCTTTGAAATTTTTTCTGTTGAGTCTTGTTTTGTGGTAAAGTGTTTGGTAGATATATGTTATATCCATTTGGTTTATGATGTCAATTAGTTCTAGAATTTCTTTGTTTAATTTTTGTCTACATGACCTTTATTAATTGGCAAGAGTTGAATGTCACTTGCTTTCAGTGACATTCTTTTATGAACTTGGGGGACCTTGTGCTTTATACATTGATGTTAATAACTACAATGTTCTTTTGGTGGGTGTTTCCTTTGATGAGTATTTAGTGTCCTTCCCTATCTCATTTGAATAATTTTGGTTTGAAGTTATTTTTTTTAGATATTGTTAGATATATTGATAGATATTGTTAAATATTAAATAAAATATTAAATAAAATGACTACAGAGCAGCTTGCTTCTTAGGTCCTTGTGTGCGGAATATCTTTTTTTCATCCTTTCATCCTGAGGTGATGCCTCATCTGTTAAAATGTGTTTCTTGAATGCAAAAGGATGGATCCAGTTTTCCCATTCATTTTCTTAGTATGTTTCTTATTACTGGGAAATTGAGACCATTGATATTAAGAGTTATTATTGAGAAGTGTTTGTTGTTGTTGTGGCAGTGGCAGTGGTAGTGGTAGTTGTAGTGTATTTCCTCCTTTTTTGATTTGCTGGTCTGGAATTATTTATTCTTTCTACTTTCTTGGGTTTAATTAACCTCTTCATCTTGAAGTCTTTCTTCTAGTGCCTTCTGTAGGGCTCATTTATAGATAAATACTGCTTAAATTTGATTTTATCGTGGAATATCATTTTTTTCTCCATCTATTGTAATTTAAAGTTTTTCTAGGTATAGTAGTCTGGGCTGGCCTTTGTGGTTTCTTATAGCCTGTAGCAATCTCTCCAGGCCCTTCTGGCTTTTAGAGTCTCCATTGAGAAATGAGATGTTATTCTGATAGGTCTGCCTTATATGTTACTTGATTTTTCCCCCCTAAAACCTTTTAATATCCTTTCTTTGTTCTGTGCATTTAGTGTTTTGGTTATTATGTGCTGGGGAGAATTTCTTTTCTTATCTAGGTTGCTTGGTGTTCTCCATTCTTTTTGTACTTTAATAGGCATCTCCTTTAGGTTCTTCTGTGATTTTTGTTGAAAATATTTTCTGTGCCTTTGACCTGGGTTTCTTCTTCTTCCTCTATGCCTATTAGTCATAGATTTGGTCTTTTCATAGTTTCCCAGATTCCATGGATGTTTTGTGCTGGTTAGGTTTTTTATATTTAACATTTTCTTTGACTGAGGTAGCCATATCTTCTATCTTGTCTTCAATGCCTGAGATTCTCTTTTCCATTTCTTGTATTCTATTGATGAAGCTTGCCTCTGAGGTTCCTGCTTTGAGTTCCTAATTTTTCCATTCCAGTCTTTCCTTAGTTTGGTTTTCTTTATTGATTCTAGTCTCTGTTCCCCCAGCAGATCCAATTCCTCAGGCTTGTCCCTGGCCCTGCAACAGAATATCAGCTGCTGCTTCCTTCCCTTTCCTCCTCTCCATGTCCCTGTGGCTCCCACAAACATCCCCTGCTAGATTCCACCCCCCCATACTGTCACTGTGTCCCAGCCACCATCCCAGTGGACACCTCACAGGCCTTGCCTGCCAAAACCCCCTAAGTAGTCTGCCTGTCACCCTTCCTTGCACTTTGTTTCCCCAGCAGACCCAGTCCCTCAGGCTCCTCCCAGCTGCAGCCTCCCTCCCCCCCATCCATGTCTCCTGTGGATCCCACAGACCATTCTCTCCTGATCCCCCCAGAAATTAAAACCTAAATCTATAATCCCAGATGCCTAGATGGCACCATAAAAACACAATCAATAGCAGCCAGCTCTCTGTGTTGCCACTAGAACCTAGCTGTCCTGCCACCCTGGACCAGAATATTCCAATATAACTGAAACACAAGAAAAAGACCTTAAAACTACCAATATGAAGATGGTAGAGGTCCTTAAAGAGAAAACAAATAAATGCTTTAAAGAAGGCCAGGAGAGTTGGATGAAATAAACAAATCCCTCATGGATTCTGTTTTCACTTTTAGGCCTCGAACTTTCATTCATTGCATTCTGCCCTTTACATTTCCATAACTTTCTCTAAATCATTTATTTATATCCCCTATAAAGGCCTCTATCATATTCATAAAGGCTATTTTGAAGTCCTTGTCTTGTACGTCAACTATTGCCCAGGACCTACTTACTAATTGTAGGGCTGATGGGCTTTAGTGGAGATGTAGTGCCCTGGCTATTAGGATAAAGCATTGCAAGATATCTGGCAGATCTGGGGCTAAGGTGTGTTGCTAAGAGACCATATTATGCAATGGATCTAATGCAAGAGGTTTATCAGAGAGAGGGGAGAGTGAAGGGAAGTTTTGATAGAAGGATATGAGAGACAGAGAGACAAAGACCAGGAGACAGTGATGATGAACAAGACACAGAGTGATCTAGGGTGGCCAGGACCTTTTAAAGAGGGCCACTTGTTGATATGTAACATCTAGAGACAGTGGAAATGCACTATACCTGACTGCTGGCAGCAGCTGATGAATCACAAAGAGGCAGCCTGGTGAATGTGTCTGATTTACAATATTGACTGTCATTGATTGTGTTTTTAAATTGGTGTCTAGGCTTCTGACTTTGGGATGTCTGTAATTCTAGGTGCTGATATCTAGTCTTGTGTTTGTTGGGGGCATGCTATAGTCTTTAGGAGAATGTTGTAGCTATGGGTTTCCTGGTAAGGGGAAGTTTCTGAGATCCTGCCAGGTGTAGCCATTGGGGCTTCTGGATAGAATGTATTTCTGGGTATTAAAAGCTGACACCTAAAAATGGAGGTGGGCTAGAAGGGGGCACTGAACAAGTCTACAGGAGGGGAGAAAGTGGGGTGAGCCTCTAGAATCTGCTTAGTCTCTTGAGAATGGGGACAGAGAGGGACGAGAGGTCTCAACAAGTGGTCTGGTATAGAGCTGAGCTTGAGACTGGGAGTTTGGGCTTGAAGGAAAAGAAGGAGAATGCAGAGCTGAAGGGGTCACCTATATCTTTCCCTGGACTACTTGCTTCTCTAGCTTGTGAGTCCCCAGGGAATGCCTGCAGGAGTTGGGGGCTGGAATAAGTATGGAGGAAGGTTGAAGAAGAACTGACTGATCCATTAGAGATGGGTGCAGAGAGGAAGTGGCAGCGACTGATCTGCTTGCAGAGCTGGAGATGATACTGGGGGCGAGGGAGGAGTTGGAGGAAAAGAGGGAAAGTGATGTTTACTTAGTCTATCTGCTTCCTAGTGGAAATGGCCTGCAGGTGTCTGGGTAATGCCTTCAAGAGTTGAGGGCTGAAACAAAGGAATGGGTAGGGAGGAAGTATGTACCTTTTACAAAATTGTATCACCCATGTCCAAACCTGTATCTCAAACCATGGCACCCCCTGAACCTCCTGGTGGCATGTGGAAAATGTGATGTACTCCTAACCCCATCACAGTCTTGTTTTCTATCTCAGAAAGAGAAGTGGCAAGGTCCATGTTTATTTCCCAAGGAACTAAGGTAGAATCTGAAAGACCTTAAAGTAACTTGACAAGAAAGCCCAGCCCAGTACTCACAGAAGGGTCCCTGCATTGCTGCTTTAGAGATCTTCTGTCCAGCTTGTAGATCTTCTGCCCTATCCTGCTGTCTGGAGATATCTTTTTCCTGAACTGAGCTGTGAAACATTCTGGAAGAATAAATGGGCTCCAATGAACAGAGAAAGAAGGATAAGTCAAATCACATTCTAAGTGGAACTGTCAAAAAGCCATCCTCCAACCATATGCTTACTTATGAAGTCTTCAGACACCAAGATTTTCAGATCAGTCTCTTGGCAGCTTGCAACTTCAGGGTTAGAATAGAGCCTTCATGTAGCCTCCGAGTCTATAAATAAAGTCAGCGCTCCATCCCTGCAGATGCATTGACTGGGACCTCATCCAGGTACCAGGGTGGCAATGGTATTAGATAGTCTATAAATGTTTGTTGAGTCTTGAATAAATTCATTTCCTGAAACTCACTCAGAGATGGTGAATTGACAGAGGGAAGCAAGAAAAAAAAAGCCCATCTCTTTCTCGAGGAATTTGTGTTCCTTATGGTATTAGATATAGACATACTGATCAGCATGAGCTCAGAGATGAATGAAAAACCCATTTCAACCTAAAGAAAATGTAACAAGTTATATAACTTCTTGCTGTCATTGTGTTAGATGTCACTATGTATATATATGATTGTAAGATAGAAAAGCTAAGTGACATATTGTGGTCTGAACAAACTTAGTTGGCAAAGTACCTGCTGCAAAAATGAGCCTCTGAGTTCAAATCCTCAGAATCCATGTAAAAAGTCAGGCATGGCGGCTTATTCTTGTCATCCCAGTGCTGGGAAGATAGACAGAAGAGTCCTGACCTCTCTGTTCAGCTTATTTTGCCAAACAGTGGAGCTCTAGGTCCAGTGAGAGACCCTAATCCTATGAAATGAAATGAAATGGGAAATAATAAGAGGAAGAAAGCCAACATTGACCTCTGGCCTCCATGTGCATGTGTGCACACGTAAGCTCATCAAGTAAGGCTGGATATGAGAACTGCAAACGGTCTATGAAAGTCAGAGAAAGTCACATGGAAATTCAGTGAAACAAAACCTATATGGATAATTTATTTGTTACTGGTCTTAAAGATAAATTTCTAGCTAGGGATGGCATGGTTGCTTGATGGGTCGATGGGTAGGAGTGCTTACTCTGGACTCAACACCAGCACTACATGAAACTAGGTTTGGTTGTACACACGTGGAACCCTAACATTGAGGAGATAGAGGCAGGAGAATCATAAATTAATGTCTAGCCTGTGCAACATAGCTAGTTTGAGGTCAGCAAATTACACACACACACACACAGAGAGAGAGAGAGAGAGAGAGAGAGAGAGAGAGAGAGAGAGAGAGAGAGAAAGAGAGAGGGAAAGAGAGAGACAAACACACACACATATATGTATATATACACACATATACATATATATATATATACATATATATGTGTGTATGTTTATATATAACTATATATATACACACACACATATGTGTGTATACTCCTTCCACTCTCCAGAGTTCATATATAGCCCTTGATAACACCAATAAAGTGTATGCATACCAGCTGTTTCACTGATCCATTGGAGCAGGCCTTCATCTACACTAAAATATTTGGAGAAGGCTCCCCCACCCCCTGCACTCACTCCCAGTTGATAGAGATCCTGTAGACCCCTTCCATTGTGGATTCCGATTCATCCATCCTACTTGGTGTGCATCAGCTCCTGAATACCCTGAGAGTGGAAATGAAGGATACAGAACCACAGCTGGTCCCCTAAAGGCATACAGTAGCTGCCCCCTAATGTGGGCACAGCTGGAGGAAGCCAACACATGTACCACATAGAATATATTTATATTCTGAGAAGCACCTCAGCTAAGCATAGCACGTATGCTTGCATGCATCAGGTCTTTTCTGCAGGAGAGAGCACCATGGTGCTGGTTGATACTTTGAAGTATCGTACAGAGTGAGGAATGGTGAGTTCCGGGGAGGTCAACTGAGCCAGACAGAGTACAGGCTAGACCCCTTCCACAGTGTTTCTGAAATGATGTCCTGAAGAATGAGGCAGACCAGAATAATGAAAACTGGTTACAGGTGGGAAGAATGTCACAGCAGGGCATACACTTCAGACAACTAGAAGTCTGTTTGCTGTTGAGAGTAGATAGAGGACACACCAGGGTGTTAGACTCTACTGGGTGGGGAGTGTTCACCAATCATAAGCTGGAGTCAGGAAGTTCCACTCAGATAACTAGCAGGGATAAAACACAAGGTCTTATTTGGCTTGGCAGTAGGAAAGGCATGAGGCAGACCAAGAGATCTTTGGGTATTCTGGAAGTTGGCAAAGAGACTAGGCAGGAACTTTTCACGTTTGTTGACACAGTAAGTAAACACACTGTTGCTGGAAGTCCTGGTGGCCAATGTCACATGCTAAGGACTATGGAAAGGCCAAGGTTTTCTTTGCAATCTAAGAAGTTGGCTTTCTACAGTTATATGTGTGTTTGGGGCAGATAGGACATTCAGCTTGCATGATTGTAATACATAATCCTACAACTTGGGTGGCCATGTTAGGAATCAAAAGGATTACCAGCTCCTGACAATAACAGTGTCAACTTGGTCACCCCAGTCCCTGAATTCACAGGTGGGACCCCTTCCACATACAGTGGATTATTCTGGGAATAGAACATGCTGTGAGGAAGCTGGTGGGGCCCCAGGCTGCTCCTTGTCTGAGAGGGAGACTTTTGCTACAATCACCTGGAGAAATAGCTGTAAAGAACGTGGCAGGATGGGTAGAGTATGAGAGCATGCTCCTGTCTCCATCCCCATCCCAGCCAATAGATCTCGTACACAGAATCCCTGCCTAAGGCTTCCTGGAGCCTCTTGGAAGTTGTGACAGAACTGACAGACTGCTGAGCTCTTGATGCAGGTGACTTCTCCAGCACTTGTGTGCTATGTGGGCTCCATGCCTTAACAGCACACAGGGCAACTGCAGCTCCCTGCCTGGCCTCTGGATTCCTGGCATGGGAATGGGACTGAGATTTTTACTGCAACAGAGGAGGAGCTCAGACAGTTTATGTAGCACTCTAGCCCTCACCTGACTTCCTAGGCAGCTGTTTCTACCCTGCCTACAGTCTGCCCTGTGTAGCAGCTTCTGCAATCCCCAGGACTCAGCATGGGTTCTGCACACAGAACACGTCCCAGAAACATTTCAGAAACTGAATTTGCTTGAAACAAGAAACAGTTCTATCCAGAATCACCAAGTGAAGCCGATAGCTGGTAGCCAAGGGACTGTCCTGAGATCTACCGACCAGCCTGGTCAGTTAGAGGGTCCCAGAAGGTATCAGCTGCCGATTACCACGTGCCTGTGGGTGCCAATAGTATGCACCCTGCATACGCTTCAGCAAGTCTTAAAAACCTTTCTTGGGTGGATCGTCAGCTCTGTTTTACTGAAGAGGTCATTTAAGCTTAGAAAACTTCAGTCACATAACCGATATAATGTAAAAGGAAAGAGCGTCAACTGTTGAGCTCCTGTCTGGGTAGTGCTAAAGCAGTTCTCTTTTCCCCAGCTTTGAATACTATCCCTAAGAGTTTGTGATTGCTCTTCAAGGGATCTAGCTCCCCCTGGAACAAACCACTAAGTACTGGGCTGGCAGTTATCTTGGCAGCTGATGGAGGTAATGGTGGAAGGGAAGTGGAGGTGGATGAAGAGTTCTGAGATTAATCTATGCTTTTAGTGGGGTGTGATAGAGCCAGTGCACACCAGTACATGGTGCAGCTGAACTGCCGAGGTGGGGCAGCTGCAGTGACTGTCTCACCACGGAGATACAAGACTAAAGGGATTATTTACCCACTGCTGCTGACTCTAGACAAGCAAGAGCCCTGGGCCTGGACTGTGTGAGCACGGTGTAGCTCCATATCTCATCGATCAAGGAGCACAGTGGTCCCACACAGGGCTGCCACAGTCGCCTGCACTTGTGAAAGTCCCTCATTCTCAAGCGGCAAAAGGGCTGGTGTTTCCCATCCCCTTTCTTTGCTCTCTGTGTAAATCCTGGGCTGATGACCAGTAATCCAAGTCCCTCAGCCTAGCCAGGGCGACTAAAAGCCTGACTTTCTCAGCCCTGAGAAGACCTGACAGGCTGTTCTCTGGGCTCCCCTCTGCAGGAGCATTGACAAGAGCTGGGAGAGGGAGACTTTGGCTCCGAAGCCTTCTCACTACACAAAGGCCCTCTTTTCTTTCCCAGGAATGGTGACAAATGCTGCTACTCACTCTGGCTCTAAGGGCTGAGGGGAGGGAGACAGGACTCCCATGCCTGAAATCTTGAGAGAATTGTAAGCAAAGAAACTAATGTTCACGGGCTTTTGGCTATAGTTCTTGACTTGCAGCCAGGTGGCCAAGGGGTTCAAAATGACATCATTGTCCATCTGAGTAATTTCTCTGCTTGATCTTCTTGGAAGAATAGTTACCTCAGCAACAGATTGTTATCAGTTCCTCAACAATTTGTGCCGAGCAGCAATTTCCTTTATGATGAAAACCATCGGCTTAAGAGCTGGATCTGGCTGCCTTCAGCCTCCCAGGTCTGTGAGTGGATCGCACTGCATTTAGGAATGGAATTGGTCTTGACAGACAGCTTTATTAAGCATGGAGGGCCAGACCAGTGGTGCTGTGATTGCCAATGTCACCTATTCCCACACTAGACCAAGCTGAGCCTCTGAATAACTGTTCTGACGACTGAGGGCTGTCCAGCCCCAGCTGGAAGGAGGATCTGAGAGAACACTGATGTCCTACTGAGGCAGCTAGGGGTTGTCTTAAGTGCATTCTCCTATGCTCCTGTTTGCTTCTACAACTGGGTGACATCCTTTGTCATTCGACAAAGATAGAGGATCCAAGAGGCATACAGAAAAAAAAAATCCATGGAACTTTATAACAAAATCCGGATTCCTCTTGGCTTGTGATAGGCTGACTTGTAACCTGGGAGCTGCCTCTCACTACAGCACTGAGAGGATCTTACTGTAGATTGCTAATGGAGGGAAACATGGAGATTCAGAATCCAAAGCTCAGGCTTGGGAGAAGGATCAGGGAACACAGTACTTGCTGTGTAAGCAAGAGAACCTGATTTTGCAAGAGAACCTAGCACCCACATAATAAATGGATATGGTGGTATGTGCCTGAAAGCTTAACCCCAGGCATGGAAGGACAGAGAGAAGCATATCCTAGGGATTGATGGCTAGACAGTTTAACCTAGAGAGTGCCAGATTTGTGACCCTGTCTCACAAAAGATGAAAGTGTCACTGAGGAAACATCCTGGTGTTAACTTCTGGCCCTATGCATGCCCACAGAGGTGAGTGAACACCCCCCCCCCCCCCACACACACCTGAAGCACAGTTTCCACCGGATGCTCATTGTTTGGCTCCACCACCAAGTAGAGAAAATATTCAGTGCAGCCATCATAAACAGGGGCCATCTGTGGTCAGCAGGACAATCCCTGCCAGTTCTATTGTGGAGCTGCAGAAAGTGGGAGGAGGGCAGAAGCAGAGCTGTGAAACTCCGAAGGGTTGGGTGTCTTGCTCAAAGCCACACATCAGTAAACAATGAGGCTGGAATTTGAGTCTCTGTATCATGACCCCCTGGGTGGGGTTTAGGATTTACCTAAGGGAGATCCAGTTTGAATTTCGCGTGTGCCCAAGAGCTAATGACAATCTGTACATATAGCAGCCATTTCTGTGTCTCTGACCACAGAAGAGACTGAAAATGGCTCTGAAGGAACAAGAGTGGCATTTGGGGGTCTGAGGCCCCGTCATTGTGCTGAGAGACAAAGCTTTGGCATTTGAAGCTGGGCTTCAGAGCAGAAACACTAGAATGCTCTGGGTAACCTTTCTTGATGTGTCTTAAATGCTTTCTTGCAAATAATAGGAAGGCCTCTTAGATTGACTTCCTCACTATGTCTCTTTGCCACCCAAATGGAAGTTACATGCAGTACTCTGGGACCAGGAAGAGAGGGAAAGGGCTGGGATTATTGGAAGCTGATACTGTGACATTAGATTGATATTGTCTCCACCCTTCCTTTCTCCCCAATTCTTCCCATGCCCATGTCTCCCATAACTCATCTCAACATTTCTGACTTCTTCTTCTTCTTCTTCTTCTTCTTCTTCTTCTTCTTCTTCTTCTTCTTCTTCTTCTTCTTCTTCTTCTTCTTCTTCTTCTTCTTCTTCTTCTTCCTTCTTATCCTTCTTTTTTTTTTTCCTTCCAAGACAAGGTTTCTATGTATAGCTCTGGCTGTCCTGGACCTCACTTTGTAGACCAGGCTGGCCTCGAACTCAGAAATCCGCCTGCCTCTGCCTCCTGAGTGCTGGGATTAAAGGCATGCGCCACCACGCCTGGCTTCTGACCTCTTCTTTTAAAATTATTCTTTAGCTATATCTATTCATCTGTCTGTCTGTCTACATATATATCATCTATCTGATATACATATATATCATATACATATACATACATAATATGCCCCACTGAGAGTCAGCTGAGTCAGTTTACTTTTGTTCTTATGTATATTTGTTTAGGGCTGACCATTTGAGATTGGATAACTGTGCTGACCAGTTTTATCTCAACTTAACATAAGCTAGAGTCATTGGAGAGGCGGGAACCTCAGTAGAGAAAATACCTACATAAGATCAGGCTGTAGGCAAACCTACAGAGCATTTTCTTAGTGATTGATGGGGAAGGCCCTAGCCCTGGACTATCGTCCTGGGTTCTAGAAGAAAGTAGGGTGAGCAAGTCAGAAAACAGCACCCCTCCATGGCCTCTACATCAGCTCCTGTCACCAGGTTTCTACCCCATTTGAGTTTCTGTCCATATTTTTTTCAATAATGGACTAGTATGTGGAAGTATGACCAAATAAACCCTTCCTTGCATAAGTTGTGGTGGTCATGGCATTTTATCACAGCAATAGTAAGCCAAACTAAGACAGTAACCTATCAGAGGGATTGTCCTTGGGGAAGAATATTTCTTCATTATTTTATATATCTCCATAATGTTTCAGGTATCAATTGTCTGCTGCTCTTCATCTAGCAGTGAGGTCTCCTGAGATTTCCCCCACTCATGTTGGCATGTCCACTGGGATGGGTTGTAACCCTCTACATGGTATAGGACAGATTTTTGTATACCTTAGGGCTGTGCTGTGCTGCTGTCGGCTTCATTAACTGAATCCACCTTTAGTGGCATTGTCTCAACATAGTCAAATCTGCCATGGTGGGATTTCCCAGTGGCAATTGTCATGTGTTGTAGCCAGGGCCTTTTCGTTTATTTGTTTTATTTTATTTTTAAATTAAAAAATTTTTTTAATTAGGTATTTTCTTCATTTATATTTCAAATGCTATACCAAAAGTCCCCCATACCCTCCCCCCCCCAACTCCCCAACCCACTCACACCTACTTCTTGACCCTGGCTTTCCCTAGTACTGAGGCATATAAAGCTTCAGACCCGACTAGGCCATCTTCTGATACATATGCAGCTAGAGACACGAGCTCTGGGGGGTACTGGTTAGTTCATATTGTTGTTCCACCTGTAGGGTTGCAGACCCCTTTAGCGCCTTGGGTAGTTTCTCTAGCTCCTCCATTGTGGGCCTTGTGATCCATCCAATAGCTGACTGTGAGCATCCACTTCTGTGTTTGCTAGGCTACGGCATAGCCTCACAAGAGACAGCTATATCAGGGTCCGTTCTGCAAAATCTTGCTAGTGTATGCAACGGTGTCAGCGTTTGGAGGCTGATTATGTGATGGATCCCCGGGTATGGCAGGCTCTAGATGGTCCATCCTTTCGTCTCAGCTCCAAACTTTGTCTCTGTAACTCCTTCCATGGGTGTTTTGTTCCCAAATCTAAGAAGGGGCAAAGTGTCCACACTTTGGTCTTCGTTCTTCTTGAGTTTCATGTGTTTTGCAAATTGTATCTTATATCTTGGGTATTCTAAGTTTCTGGGCTAATATCCACTTATCAGTGAGTACATATCATGTGAGTTCTTTTGTGATTGGGTTACCTCAATAAGGATGATGCCCTCCAGGTTGGTCAATTTGCCTAGGAATTTCATAAATTCATTCTTTTTAATAGCTTAGTAGTACTCCATTGTGTAAATGTACCATATTTTCTGTATCCATTCCTCTGTTGAGGGGCATCTGGGTTCTTTCCAGCTTCTGGCTATTATAAATAAGGTTGCTATGAACATAGTGGAGCATGTGTCCTTCTTACCAGTTGGAACATCTTCTGGATATATACCTAGGAGAGGTATTGCAGGATCCTCCGGTAGTACTATGTCCAATTTTCTGAGGAACTGCCAGACTGATTTCCAGAGTGGTTGTACAAGCATGCAATCCCACCAGCAATGAAGGAGTGTTCCTCTTTCTCCACATCCCCTCTAGCATCTGCTGTCACCTGAATTTTTGATCTTAGCCATTCTGACTGGTGTGAGGTGGAATCTCAGGGTTGTTTTGATTTGCATTGCCCTGATGATTAAGGATGCTGAACATTTTTTCAGGTGCTTCTCAGCCATTTGGTATTCCTCAGGTGAGAATTCTTTGTTTAGCTCTGAGCCCCATTTTTTATGGGGTTATTTGATTTTCTGGAGTCCACCTTCTTGAGTTTTTTATATATATTGGATATTAGTCCCCTATCTGATTTAGGATAGGTAAAGATCCTTTCCCAATCTGTTGGTGGCATATTTGTCTTATTGAAGGTGTCTTTTGCCTTACAGAAGCTTTGCAATTTTATGAGATCCCATTTGTTGATTCTCCATCTTACAACACAAGCCATTGCTGTTCTATTCAGGAATTTTTCCCCTGTGCCCATATTTTCGAGGCTTTTCCCCACTTTCTCCTCTATAACTTTCACTGTCTCTGGTTTTATGTGGAGTTCCTTAATCCATTTAGATTTGACCTTAGTACAAGGAGATAGGAATGGATGAATTCGCATTCTTCTGCATGATAACCACCAGTTGTGCCAGCACCATTTGTTGAAAATGCTGTCTTTTTTCCACTGGATGGTTTTAGCTCCCTTGTCAAAGATCAAGTGACCATAGGTGTGTAGGTTCATTTCTGGGTCTTCAATTCTATTCCATTGGTCTACTTGTCTGTCACTATTCCAGCACCATGCAGTTTTTATCACAATTGCTCTGTAGTACAGCTTTAGGTCAGGCATGGTGATTCCACCAGAGGTTCTTTTATCCTTGAAAAGAGTTTTTGCTATCCTAAGTGTTTTGTTATTCCAGATGAATTTGCAGATTTCCCTTTCTAATTCTTTGAAGAATTGAGTTGGAATTTTGATGGGGATTGCAATGAATCTGTAGATTGCTTTTGGCAAGATAACCGTTTTGACTATATTGATCCTGCCAATTCATGAGTATGAGAGATCTTTCTAACTTCTGAGATCTTCTTTAATTTCTTTCTTCAGAGACTTGAAGTTCTTATCATACAGATCTTTCACTTCCTTAATTAGAGTCATGCCAAGGTATTTTATATTATTTGTGACTATTGAGAAGGGTGTTGTTTCCTTAATTTCTCTCTCAGCCTGTTTATCTTTTGTGTAGAGAAAGGCCATTGACTTGTTTGAGTTAATTTTATATCCAGCTACTTCTCTGAAGCTGTTTATTAGGTTTAGGAGTTATCTGGTGGAATTTTTAGGGTCACTTATATATACTATCATATCATCTGCAAAAAGTGATATTTTGACTTCTTCCTTTCCAATTTGTATCCCCTTGATCTCCTTTTGTTGTCGAATTGCTCTGGCTAGGACTTCAAGTACAACGTTGAATAGGTAGGAAGAAAGTGGGCAGCCTTGTCTAGTCCCTGATTTTAGTGGGCTTGCTTCCAGCTTCTCACCATTTACTTTATGTTGGCTACTGGTTTGCTTAGATTGCATTTATCATGTTTACGTATGGGCCTTGAATTCCTGATCTTTCCAAGACCTTTATCATGAATGGGTGTTGGATTTTGTCAAATGCTTTCTCCACATCTAAGGAGATGATCATGTTGTTTTTGTCTTTGTGTTTGTTTATATAATGAATTACGTTGATGTATTTCCGTATATTAAACCATCTCTGCATCCCTGGAATAAAACCTACTTGGTCAGTACGGATGATTGTTTTGATATGTTATTGGGTCCGGTTAGCGAGAATTTTATTGAGGATTTTTGCACCGATATTTATATTAATATTTATAAATAAATATTATATTTATTATATTTATACTTGGTCTGAAGTTCTCTATCTTTGTTGGGTCTTTCGATGGTTTAGGTATCAGAGTAATTGCGGCTTCATAGAATGAATTGTTTAGAGTACCTTCTTCTTCTATTTTGTGGAATAGTTTGTGAAGGACTGGAATCAGATCTTCTTTGAAGGTCTGATAGAACTCTGCACTAAACCCATCTGGTCCTGAGCTTTTTTTGGTTGGGAGACTATCAATGACTGCTCCTGTTTCTTTGGGTATATAGGACTGTTTAGATCATTAACCTGATCCTGATTTAACTTTGTTACCTGGTATCTGTCTAGATATTTGTTCATTTCATCCAGGTTTTCCGGTTTTGTTGAGTATAGCCTTTTGTAGAAGGATCTGATGGTGTATTGGATTTCTTCAGCATCTGTTGTTATGTCTCTCTTTTCATTTCTGATTTTGTTAATTAGGATGCTGTCCCTGTGCCCTCTAGTGAGTCTGGCTAAAGATTTATCTATCTTGTTGATTTTCTCAAAGAACCCGCTCCTCCTTTGGTCGATTCTTTGAATAGTTCTTGTTTCCACTTGGTTGATTTTGCCCCTGAGTTTGATTATTTCCTGCCATCTACTCCTCTTGGGTGAATTTATGATCCACAGAAGCCTTGGCATGCCAGAGGCCCATCTTCTCTGAGTCTGAGCTCCTTTCTGTAGTTACATTTCAAGTCAGTTTCCAGTTTACCCAGAGTCCTATGGAATACACCTCTTTGTTTTAATTGGCCTGTACTGTTCAACTTAAGAGAGGCAGGTTTCTTTGGAGCATATCACCCATTAGGCTCTCCCAGATTGTGTCCCCAACCTTCAAAACACCCACTCATGATTATCCCCATTTTCATTTTCGGATAACCACAGTTAGTCCCAGGTTCTAAGGACATTCAAAACAAATGTGAAGTCCACTCAGCTACTGTCTAGTGTTTGGCTTTGGAAAGTTGTGTTCCTATATTAATCTTGTGTGCTAATTATTAGATTACATTTTCAGCCTGTAACTGAGGATAATATCTATTATTGCCTTGAGTTAATTCAATGGAACTTCCACACAAGTGGAAAACACAGCTCAATATCTTGCCACAGTACTCTGAAGGGACTTGTGCTCTTACACTCAGTCTTATCTTATTAAATTTGTTTCTTCTCTTCCAAAGTACAATATGTGAAAAATGCCCAGCAAATGTTTGGCACATGGAGTATCCTTCAGGACTAATAAATGTTCTAAAATGTCCATGGAATTTGTAAGCATAAATAACTCAAGTGTATAATTAGCTTAGCTGACATCCTCCAACTACTCAGAGAACAAATTAATAAAGTATGACAATTTCATCAGACTAAAGTTTTGTTTATCTGAATAAAAGTTAAGTGTTGCACAATGGGATTCTTTTGACAAGCTTCTGAAAACTGTTCACAAGTCATGTCATTTCATTTAGGTCTTTCTGTTATATTCTTCTCACACTCTCACGTTTTCAGTATCCTTGCCTGAGATGGAAAAACACTGAGCTGCTCTGTAAACCAGCAGAACTTGGGAGAAGCTACCCAAGAAAGAGGAGGAGGAGGAGGAGAGGGCTCAATGCATGGGGTTGGTGTGGGGCTGGGGGAATGCATTGCTTGAAAGACAGATGAGGGGTAGTGTGCTAGAGCTAATGACCAGAGACCATTGACTGAGGACAAGGAAACAGATCAAAGACCAGGAAACAGAAGTAGGAGAATAACATGTTTAGTGGAGGGGTTCATAGTTCCACACATTTTCCAGAATCTATAAAGTATTTATCAGAAGAAACTTGATTTTTCAAATGTAGAGATGGTGAAACAAAACCTCCACAGTTATTGCTGTAGCATTGAGATGGGACTTGAAACATTCCGCCTTGTTGCTGTTTGGCTTTTACTTACATGTGTGTGTATGAACTTCCCAGCGTGAACATACATAGTTCACATACGTGATGATTCTTGAATGGCAGGGACATGGTAAGCCCAGGGGATACATATAACTTCCTCTTTGATTCTTTCCCAGACCTTGGTCCTTAGGAGGCACTGTTCTATGGTAACATATCTTCCTGTTGAGTTTCAAATAGACTACTGAGGCAAATACCAATAATGGAGCCCTAGAGTTTGGGTTAGGCCACAAGGTTCTAGAATAGGAGAAAGGAGTCACTGACTCCAAGATCTGATTATACGGAGTCCGAGGCTCCAGACATGATAGAAACCCCTGGAAGAATTCTACAGGGCAGGGAGAGAACAAGATGGTAAACATAAGATGCCAGCAGGCAAGCTGCTATTGTTTAAATACCAGTAGCATCTTCCTGGAACTCGACCTAGACAACACTCGCATTGGCTGTGGAGAGTTCATGATCTTAAGATAGAAGAAAGATCCTATACATCTCTTGCTATTGAGAATCTGTGAACATAGGAAGCCAATGCCATGTAGATACTCCAGACGGAGACAGAAAGGACCATTGATATCTTTGAGTACATCAGTGGATCTAACTGTTCACAGATCAGAAATATGTAGAGAATTGCACCTGCATTGAATAGATACAGACTTTACTTTTTATTATTATTTCCTAAATCATTCTGATCAAGAACTGACGCAGTGCTTACACTGTATTTCATATTAGGAGTATTCTAGAAATGATTCAAAAAAACATGAGATGCACATAGGTTATATGAGAATCCCATACTATTTTATATAAGGAAAGTGAACATTTACTGACAGATTTGAGTATTTGTGGGGCTTATGTAATCAATCCCCCATATATTATTTATACTACAAAAGTCTGCTTCTCTGGGTACAGGAAAGAATTCTCAAAGGTGACTGTGTTGTGAATGTTGGGACTAGGAAGGGTGGGAGAGTTGGGAAAGGACCTTCAGATCTGGGTAAAGAAGGCCTGGAGAAAGGGCTTCCAGTTCAGGTCAGGGAAGGGCCCGGATGATGTGGCAGCAGAAAAGGGTCAAGAAACAAGGCTTCCTGGCCTGGGACCCTTACGACTGAGCACAGCTATGGTGTCTAGTGATCTGAGAGTGAAGTTGTTCAGTTTTCCTGTCCTACTCTGCTCTCTTAAGTCACTTCAGAGAAATAGTAGTGTGGTGGCATCCAATTGTCTCGTGCTAATTGTGTTCAAATGGATAAAGGAAGAAGCATTCTGCGTCTATGGTTTGGGGGAAAACTGATCTGGAAGAGAGACCCTGGCATGGGAAAACCTGAAACAGTAGATTCCAAGATTAGAGAGGCAAAGGAGGTGCTTAGAGCAGACCTAGAGGACTGAAGGCCGTTAAACCTCAGACATTCCTCTCTTCTATGCTAAAGCACATGTAGAAATGCACTGACCAAGCAGGGTGACATACCTATAACCCCAGTACTTGGAAGGCTGAGGCAGGAGAATGGAGAGTTTGAGGTGAACCTGAGGCTTTTGTAAGACTCTGTTTCAAAACAAACAAACAAACAAACAAACAAAACAAACTCCACACAAACAAATAATTCAGTAAAGGCACTAGGCAGCAGCCCTAAAGATAAGTTGGGAAACATGCAGAAGCTACCCCTAGGCCTTCATTCTCCTCTTACCTCCATTTCCTGAATGTGCCCTTGCAGTCCCCTCCTGGCTGAACAACCCAGGAGTCTATGCTGATTTTGCAAGAGTAAATAGCTGTGGTACAAATAAGCCTCTTGCTCAGTTTGTTAGATCTGGAGATTTTGCCATATAACTGTTCCATTGCCAAGAATCCATACCCCAGAGCCCTTCCTGTCGTCACTGAAGATTTTCAAGAAGATAATTTATAGCCTAGCATTGGCTGCCAGATTGACAGGCTTACAAACAAGAGGTGAAATCCAATCTCAACTGAGCTGTGCCCACTGTCTATTTTTAGGGCAAAGATTATTCGTGCATATGGGCATCTTGGAATAGATCATTGCTAGGGGTGAGATGGGCTGTGGGTAGAGATTTCAAACAGCCTTGACCTTAAATTTCCTGTTCTCAGTGAGGGTTGGGGGTGGGGGTGAGGTTGGGGGTAGGAATGTCCTGGGTTTGGGAAGTGTGTAATACAGGGTGCCCCCAAAAACCACCAGATATTTCTCAGAGTAATGAAAATAGTCTTTCCTTCTAAAAATAGCCCTCTTGGAAATAAGATGCCTGAACTTAATTATAGTCATAAGACATAGACCAAGGTGCCAAGCCCAGAGTTGGTTCTCAGCAAATATTATCCTGTACAACCTTGTACCAGCTCCAGAAAGCAGAGTTTCCTGCTTTCACTTGGCAAATGAGCTCACTGAGGGGCTGAGAATGGGTTTATGGCTATCGTCCATTCCACTTCAGTTGCTTCAAGCCTCAGGTCTCCAGGGCTGGGAGTTGCAAGGCCCAGTTGCTCTTGTGAATAACGCAAGTCCCCAGCTCACCCAAGCCACAGAGTCACATTGTTGGACAGGGGAGGAAATTATTTTCAAGTTCCCAAGGATCAGGCCCATGGTTGTGTGTGGAAACTGTCATGGACACAGAGGGGGACTCCAAGGAGGATGGTTTTAGGAAGGCAGAAGGAACACCACCACCATATTGTTTCAGTCTTGACCCTTAGGTATCCCCTCACTCTCCCATACTTCTCAAAATGTCTCAGTTAATTTCCCCGTGGCCCCAGAGCTCTGCTCTCTGCTTGAGAGGTCTCTCTCTCTCCTCTTCCCTCACAGATAACAGCTCATAAGAAGTTGTGTACTCAGGCTGAGCAGCCTCTGGCCTTCTCTTAGAGTTCACTGTGGCTGTAACACATTAGCTATGTGTTTCCAGCTTGTACTGGCTTCACCTGTTACACAGTGAGTGCCCTAAAGGCAGTGACAGTGTCTCCTTCAGTCAAATTGAGCTCCCTGAGCTTCTTCCAAGCACACCAGGAGAGCTTATTACACATATGAGTGAAGGGGAGACAAGAAAACAAACAAAAAACCCAACAACAACAATAACAACAAAAGACAAGAAAATGTCTTACGACTTTCACAGCTGTTAGTGTCTGGTGCCTTTCCATGATTCCGTTATCTGATTGTGTTCTCCCAGTCCACAATTTAATCTTATCGCTTAAAAACATTTGCATGCCTTTTGTGTCTCATTGGATTCATGGGTGCCCCAATCCTGTATCCCGTGCTTTAGTGCAGCAGGACACCGCATATGCAGTTTTCTGGTCTGTGCTTGGCTGTGTGTGTACTTGTGGTGCAGTTCAAAGTGTGCTCTGAGCTCTCTGTGTATCTTGGATATTGGCAGCTGAAGTTAGAGGATGTCAGAGCTCTAATTTCCAGCCCTCCTGGCAAGACTGTAGGTGACGGTGTGTTCTTTCATTGGGAGGCATATATTGCCTACTTTCTTCTTTCTTCCCTCTTCCTCTTCTTCTCCCCTCCCCCCTGCTTCCTATTTTCCTCTTTTCTCTCCTCTCCCTTCTCTCCCTCCCTCCTCTCCCTATCCCCAAATATCATGGACACATGAATTTTAATATTGCATTTCTGCAATAGTGCCTTTTTAAATTTTCGTGACCAAAATTGTAGCTGCTTGTATTATGAATGCTAATTATGTTCCCCCCAAAACCTGCTTGCATGAGAGTGTCTGCACATAGCTTCTTGGAACCCGACCCCAGTTGGTTCTGATTGGTAAGTAAAGATGCCAGCAGCCAATGGCTGGGAAACACAGACAGAAATGGGATTTTAGGATTTCCCAAGCTTTGGACCCAGAGGAGGAAGAAGGAGATCCACAATGCCAGGAGAGTGTGGAGGAGACGAGAAATGCTATGCGACAGAGCCATAGCCAAGAGGCCTGCCCAACTGGGTCTGGAGCAGCCAAGATAGAACTTAGAATTAGTAAGGAGTAACTCGGGATTATCAACCAGAGATATATCCTAGCAGCATGGAGGTTAGCAGTGACTCTGAAATAACAGCAAGGAATGACTGACACCAGGGGCATGAAGTGGTTGGTCATTGCATCCAAAGTCAGGAAATAGAGAGACACATGGATGCTCGTGTACAGCTTACTTTGTTCCTTGTGTTTGGTATGAAACTCCAGCCTGTGGAATGGTGCTGGCCACACTGGGGGTGTGTCTTCCCACCTCAATATTAACTGTTACAAGCCTATCACTTCTCTACTAAACATCCAAAATTTCACTTCTATGGCACATCCTTTTGCCCCTTGTCCCCATAAGCTTATGGCCATCCCATGATGCAAAAATGCATCCACTCCAACTTCAAATTTTCCCACAGTCTTGAACAGTTCCAACATTGTTTAAAAGTTTAAGTTCAGAGTATCTTTCAAGAGGCAGGCAACCACTTAACTGCAAGCCCTACAGCACCCAGATAACATGTTATTTGTGTCTGGTATACAATGGAAGAGTAAACTTCCCCATTTCAACAGGGAGGAAATGGGGCACAGTAAAGAAAGATCAGACCAAAGGAGAGACCAACAACCCAGTGGAACAAACACCAAGGCCTGTATCTCTATGTCTGACCACTTATTTAATAACAGGACCATCTGAACTCCAAACAGCCTAAGTATCCTCAGCCCTCACTTTCTGCTGCCTATAGCCTCTGCCTTTGTTCCCAGTTTTCCTCTTCATCTGTACCAAGGTTCTGCCATCTTCACCATCCTGGGACTTTCCACTGAAACTCAGGTTTTACTTTTCCGGCTACCTTCAGTAACTTTTCAGGGGCCTGTGTGGCTGGACTCTGATGTTGCCACACATTTTGTGGCACCAGTGGCTCTCTGGAATCATTGAATGAGACTCCATGGCACCCTCATTCTTGCCCTGATGAATTGAGTCTATCCACAGGGAAAGTATGAATAAAAATGCAGCTCCAAACATTGGGGCTCTTTCTAGTTCTTTCTCTTGCCCTCTTCCTGTCTGATAATTTCTCTTTGCTTTAAGTCTGAGCTCTATTTTCAGAAGCATGTGAGTGTGGTGAGAAGATCCCATCAGATGTATTTTCTAGGTTGGTTGCCTTTCTGATACATTCTTCCAGGGCCCCTATGGATGATAAGGCACTAGTCCTTGCCTGTTAGAATCTAATTCACTTCAATAAAACTGTGTATGTTTGCTGGGTACTGGCAGGCAGGTCTATATTCAGAATAAAGAAAAATACAAAAATCAGTTCTTTATTGCAGAGCCAATTGCTGCTGGCCTCTCTTCTAGAGAAGATAGTAAGTATCTGTTATTTAAAAAATCATGGCTAATCTCTTTGGTTTCAAGTAGCCTCTATTTTCAGGAGAAAGAGAGAGATGCTTTCAACAAAGCTGTAACCCAAGCCTGAGGGACTGAGATAGCATTAGTCCTAGTGAGCCAGATGGTGCCAAGAGATGCAGGATGGAAGGATGTGGGGAGAAGGGTATGGATATTAACATATAAAAAAAACTGAATCAGAAGAATGAGAACCTCTTCTTCACCCACCCATGAGCTACATGTGACAAAATAGCATGTGCAGAAAAAGCCTGAGTTCTCCAAACATGAAAAGGCTGATGCTGTGTAAATGATCCATAAAGACGCATGATGCTCATGGCTGGGGCTATAGATTTCCTAATCTTCCCCAGCTGCATGGCCTATTGCTATTCTCAGGAGTATTTTTCTCCTTTTCAAATAAACCACTTCTATCACTGTCCGTGTGTATCTGATCCAGTTCTGGTGGGGTCCACTCTAAACTCTATATCTCTGACTGTGGGACAGGATGGTCCTTTCTCCAGTACTAGCTGATTTCTTTCTCATATGGGGCCACAGAAAATGCCAGAGTTATTTTTCTGCTTGTGACTACTTCTGCATTGCCTTTAAAAGAAATGTGGAACTTGCTCATGTCTCCACAGCTGTGCTGTCTAAACAGCATTTTTTTTCCAGCATCACCTAGGATGTCAGTGTTTCATAGGAAACTGAACAGGCAGCAATTGCAAGAAAGAGCATCACAAAGTAGGTTGACATGGGTATCTCTTACCTGCTGAGTCCATGGCAACTTAAAAACATGACACAAGGCAACTGACTACACTAGCCAGGAAGGAGAGTTGGAACAAAAGAAGAAATGGGGTTTCCAGCCCCATTTGGGTTTGTTCTAACTTTCACCTTTCTGAAGTACATTCCCATCAAAATTACAACTCAATTCTTCACCGAGTTAGAAAGGGCAATTTGCAAATTCATCTAGAATAACAAAAAACCTAGGATAGCAAAAACTCTTCTCAACAATAAAAGAACGTCTGGTGGAATCACCATCTCTGACCTCAAGCTGTACTACAGAGTAATTGTGATAAAAACTGCATGATACTGGTACAGTGACAGGTAGATCAATGGAGTAGAATTGAAGACCCAGAAATGAACCCACACACTTGATCTTTGACAAAGTACCTAAAACAATCTAGTGGAAAGAAGACAGCATCTTCAACAAATGGTGCTGGCCCAACTGGCGGTTATCATGTAAGAAGAATATGGATTGATCCATTCTTATCTCCTTGTACAAAGTTCAGGTCTAAATATGTCAAGGAACTCCACATGAAACCAGATACACTGAAACTTACAGAGGAGAAAGTGGGGAAGAGCCTCGAAGATATTGGCATAAGGGAAAAATTCCTGAATAGAACACCAATGGCTTGTGCTATAAGATCAAGAATGACAAATGGGACCTCATAAAATTGCAAAGCATCTGTAAGGCAAAGGAAACTGTCAATAATACAAAATATCAACCAACAGATTGGGGAAAGATCTTTACAAATCCTAAATTTGATAGGAGGCTAATATCCAATATATATAAATAACTCAAGAAGTTGGACTCCAGAAAACTGAATAACTGTATTAAAAATGGGGTACAGAGCTAACCAAAGAATTCTCAACTGACAAATACCAAATGGCTGAGAAGCACCTCAAAAAAATGTTCAACATCATTGATCATCAGGGAAATGCAAATCAAAACAACCCTGAGATTCCACCTTACAGCAGCCAGAATGGCTAAGATCAAAAACTCAGGTGACAGCAGATGCTAGCGAGGATATGGAGAAAGAGGAACATTCGTCCATTGCTCCATTGGGACTTCAAGCTGGTATAACCACTCTGGAAATCAGTTTGGTGGTTTCTCAGAAAAATTGGACATAGCACTACCGGAGGATCCAGCAATACCTCTCCTGAGCATATATCCAGATGATACTCCAACTTGCAATAAGGTCACATGCTCCACTATGTTCATAGCAGCCTTAATTTTAATAGCCAGAAGCTGGAAAGAACCCAGATGTCCCTCAAGAGAGGAATGGAAAGAACATATAAATTTTACAAATTTACAAATGGGTAAAGCCATTTCCCTTGTACCTAGGTCTCCTTAAATGAAGCCTTTGGAACCTCTGTGAGCTCAAACTCATTTTTCTCTGCCCTCAGAATTCAGCTGTAAAATAGAAAGGCACAGAGGCTGGTAAGCTCTGGCACGAGGAAGAGATCTTGCTTGCAGCTGATTTTTTGCTAGGACATCACACACTGATCACTGGTATGCTCGACATGGCTGGTCTGGTGTTGTGGCAGTGAAGTGTCATCAATGGAAACTCTGGGTTTCAGATGTGAGGTTGATCTGGAGGTGACATCTGCCACCTCATTGTTTGCCAAGGTTGATTTGACTGATCTGGCTGTCAAGGATAATGCTTCTTCCTTCCTTCCTTCCTTCCTTCCTTCCTTCCTTCCTTCCTTCCTTCCTTCCTTCCTCCCTCCCTCCCTCCCTCCCTCCTTCCCTCCCTTCCTTCCTTCCTTCCTTCTACCACTGTGTGAGAGCTCCTCCTGAAGCTGAATGTTGGTAGCATGCAAAAGGATACTTCTACATATCGGAGAGTTGTTCTTTGGAGTAATTTTGTAACCCTGATAGATGCTCCAAGCTTTTACAAAACTTAGAATGCTTACACCTTTTACACCAAGTGTGCACATACCTGCTAAAGAGTTGGGGAATGAAAGAATTATGGGTTGTGCTTCAGTAGCTAATTGACAGATCAAAAATGCCAGCATGAGGGGATTACCTTGAACTCAGGAACATGCAGAACCTTGTGTCTCAACATTGAGTATGTCCATCTCATACCCTCCTTGTCCCCTTAGGATTCTGCCTCACCATCTGCTTTCTCTCCTTTCCTGCACACTTCTGTTGCTTCTGGCCTCCTGGTCTCTATTCCCTTGATCTCCCCTTCTCCATCTCCCCCTGTCATGGTCACTGACTTAGTAAATGTGTGGTAGATATTAAAGAGCAACTGGGCCTAGCTTCTGCTCCTTGAGCATCCTCTGACAAGATAATGTGCCCCCAGGATTGAAGACAACCTCTGAGCTGCTGTCTCCCATGCACACTGGAGTAATGATTCCAGACAGAGCAAGCCTATGGTAAGGGTTTAATAGAAACTCTTTACTGACACTCATAAATGCTTATCTACCAAAATTTGCAAATATGCCTCCATGAAATTTCTGTATTTGTTACTCTTTTTTGTAGTAGTAGCATTGGGAATTCAGCCCAGTGCTGTGCACATGCTTAGGCAAGTATTGTGCCATTGGATCTTTATTTTCACATTTAAAATTTGAGACAACGTCTTACTAGGTTATCCATCTGACCAAAAACTCATTCTGTATCCCAGGTCGACCTTGAACTTTCAGTTCTCTTACCCCAACCTGAGAATATCTGGGATTATAGGCCTGGTTTCTAAGTACTACTTGAGGGTCAGTGAGATGGCTGAGTGTGGAAAGGAGCTTACTGCTGAGCCTAGTAGCCTAAGTGTGATTCCTGGGATGGAGAGAACCAGTCCCTGCCAACTGTTCTCTGACCTCCATGCACACAGAACATAAGTAAATATATGGAGGTCATCTTTTATTTGAGTGTCATTTATTTTATTTTTACTACAGGTGAATATTCTTTGTTGTATAAAAATAATAAATATTATTTCTTCCCTGTTCATGAAATAGCTTACAAAGAAACATAGAAAAGAAGATACCATTTCACATTGTTAATCAAAGTAATTTGAATAAAAACATCCCTCATAGTTTCATAGTGAATGGCACTCTTAGGAGGTATGGCCTTGTTGAAGTAGGTGTGTCACTAGTGGTAGGCTTGGAGGTTTCAAATGCCTTCATTTGAAAAAGAGCCTAATGTTGCTCTGTTGTCCTGCTTCCCTATGATCCAGATATAGAACTTTGGGTTCCTTCTTTAGCACCATGTCTGCCTGTTCACTGTCATGGTTCCTCCTGGACTAAATCTCTGAAGCTATAAGCTAGCCCAATGCAATGATTTCTTTATTAAGAGTTGCCACCATCATGATATCCCTTCACAGCTATAGGAACCCTAAGACACATAATAAAACCGAGTATTGGGTACAATCAGTAATAGATTAATTCTTGTTTGTTTTGCCTCTTGGTGCTTGGGTTGAAACCAGGCTGTTACATATGCTAGGCAAGCACACACACCCCACCCCCACCCCACACACACTGAGTCGCAGCCCCACACTAGAGTTTTTAAAGCATAAAAGAAAGACACACATAAGAATATTACCAGTGGTTCCCGGATTCCATTGAGACTAGTCTGCGCAGGTGAGAGTATGGACTACAGAAACTAACAGCTTCTGGGACAGCCAGAAGCCACAGAGTTTCTGAGGCAGACCATATTTCGGGCCCGAGACATCTGGCCACCTTCCCTGCCTGTGTCCTGGAAGGCTTCACCACAGCACCTGGGGGAGCCATCTTGGTTCCCGGATCCCACCAAGAGAAGTCTGCACAGCTGAGAGTGTGAACTACAGAAGCTACACAGATTATGGGACAAGCCCTGTTTCAGGCCTTTATCTTCTGCCAGGAGGCAGGTCCAAATGCCAGATATCTGTGCACCTTCCCTGCAAGAGAAGAGCTTGACTACAGAGAGTGCTCTAACCACTGAAACTCAGGAGAGAGCTAGTCTCCCAGGTCTGCTGATAGAGGCAAACAGAATCATGAGAGGAACAAGCTCTAACCAGAGACAACTATAACAATTAACTCCAGAGATTATCAGATGGCGAAAGGCAAATGTAAGAATCTTACTAACAGAAACCAAGACACTCACCGTCATTAGAAGGCAGCACTCCCACCTCACCCAGTCCTGGACAACCCAACACACTAGCAGCTTGACACACCTAAAAGCTCTAGGACAAAAGGAAGCATATTCATCCAATAGGAGTAAACAGCAGGAAATAATCAAACTCGGGGGCAAAATCAACCAAGTGGAAACAAGAAGAAGTATTCAAAGAATCAACCAAACGAGGAGCTGGTTATTTGAGAAAATCAACAAGATAGATAAACCCTTAGCCAGACTCACTAGAGGGCACGGGGACAGCATCCTAATTAACAAAATCAGAAATGAAAAGAGAGACATAACAACAGATGCTGAAGAAATCCAAAACACCATCAGATCCTTCTACAAAAGGCTATACTCAACAAAACTGGAAAACTGGGATGTAATGGACAAATTTCTATACAGATAACAGGTAACAAAGTTAAATCAGGATCAGGTTAATGATCTAAACAGTCCTATATCCCCTAAAGAAATAGAAGCAGTCATTAATAGTCTCCCAACCACAAAAAGCCCAGGACCACATGGGTTTAGTGCAGAGTTTATCAGACCTTCAAAGAAGACCTAATTCCAGTTCTTCACAAACTATTCCACAAAATATAAGCAGAAGGTACTCTACCCAATTCATTCTATGAAGTCACAATTACTCTGATACCTAAACCATCGAAAGACCCAACAAAGATAGAGAACTTCAGACCAATTTCCCTTATGAATATCAATGCAAAAATCCTCAATAAAATTCTCACTAACCGGACCCAAGAACACATGAAAACAATCATCCATCCTGACCAAGTAGGTTTCATTTCAGGGATGCACGGATGGTTTCATATGCAGAAATCCATCAATGTAATCCACTATATAAACAAACTCAAAGACAAAAACCACATGATCATCTCATTAGATGCGGAGAAAGCATTTGACAAAATCCAACACCCATTCATGATAAAAGTCTTGGAAAGATCAGGAATTCAAGGCCCATAACTAAACATGATAAAAAGCAATCTACAGCAAACCAGTAGCCAACATCAGAGTAAATGGTGAGAAGCTGGAAGCAATCCCACTAAAATCAGGGACTAGACAAGGCTGCCCACTTTCTCCCTACCTATTCAACATTGTACTTGAAGTCCTAGCCAGAGCAATTCGATAACAAAAGGAGATCAAGAGGATACAAATTGGAAAGGAAAAAGTCAAAAAAATCACTTTTTGCAGATGATATGATAGTATATATAAGTGACCCTAAAAATTTGACCAGAGAACTCCTAAACCTGATAAACAGCTTAAGTGAAGTAGCTGGATAAAAAATTAACTCAAACAAGTTAAGTGGCCTTTCTACACAAAGGATAAACAGGCTGAGAAAGAAATTAGGGAAACAACACCCTTCTCAATAGTCACAAAGAATATAAAATACCTTGGCTGACTCTAAGTAAGGAAGTGAAAGATCTGTATGATAAGAACTTCAAGTCTCTGAAGAAAGAAATTAAAGAAGATCTCAGAAGATGGAAAGATCTCCCATGCTCATGGATTTGCAGGATCAATATAGTAAAAATGGCTATCTTGCCAAAAGCAATCTACGGATTCAATGTAATCCCCATCAAAATTCCAATTCAAATCTTCAACGAATTAAAAAGGGCAATATGCAAATTCATCTAGAATAACAAAAAACCTAGCATAGCAAAAACTCTTCTCAAGGATAAAAGAACCACTGGTGGAATCACCATACCTGCCTACAGAGCAATTGTGATAAAAACTTCATGGTACTGGTATAGCGACAGACAAGTAGACCAATGGAATATAATTGAAGACCCAGAAATGAACCCACACACCTATGGTCACTTGATCTTTGACAAGGGAGCTAAAACCATCCAGTGGAAGAAAGACAGCATTTTCAACAAATGGTGCTGGCACAAATGGCGTTAACATGTAGTAGGATCAAGGAACAACATATAAAACCAGAGAAACTGAAACTTATAGAGGAGAAAGTAGGGAAAAGCCTCGACGATATGGTCACAGGGGGAAAATTCCTGAATAGAACAGCAATGGCTTGTGCTGTAAGATGGAGAATCAACAAATGGGACCTCATAAAATTGCAAAGCTTCTGTAAGGCTAAAGACATGGTCAATAAGACAAAAAGGCCAACAACAGATTGGGAAAGTATCTTTACCTATCCTAAATCAGATAGGGGACTAATATCCAATATATATAAAGAACTCAAGAGGGTGGACTCCAGAAAATCAAATAACCCCATTAAAAAATGGGGCTCAGAGCTAAACAAAGAATTCTCACCTGAGGAATATCAAATGACTGAGCCGCACCTGAAAAATGTTCAGCATCCTTAATCATCAGGGAAATGCAAATCAAAACAACCCTGAGATTCCACCTCACACCAGACAGAATGGCTAAGATCAAACATTCAGGTGACAGCAGATGCTGGCAAGGATGTGGAGAAAGAGGAACACTCCTCCATTGTTGGTGGAATTGCAAGCTTGTACAACCACTCTGGAAATCAGTCTGGCGGTTCCTCAGAAAATTGGACACAGTACTACCAAAGGATCCCGCAATACCTCTCCTGGGCATATATATCCAGAAGATGTTCCAACCGGTAAGAAGGACACATGTTCCACTATGTTCATAGCAGCCTTATTTATAATAGCCAGAAGCTGGAAAGAATCCAGATGCCCCTCAACAGAGGAATGGATACAGAAATTGTGGTACATTTATACAATGGAGTACTACTCAGCTATTAAAAAGAATGAATTTATGAAATTCCTAGGCAAATGGATGGACCTGGAGGGCATCATCCTGAGTGAAGTAACCCAATCACAAAAGAACTCACATGATATGTACTCACTGATAAGTGGATATTAGCCCAGAAACTTAGAATACCCAAGATATAAGATACAATTTGCAAAACACATGAAACTCAAGAAGAACGAAGACCAAAGAGTGGACACTTTGCCCCTCCTTAGAATTGGGAACAAAACACCCATGGAAGGAGTTACAGAGACAAAGTTCGGAGCTGAGACGAAAGGATGGACCATCTAGAGCCTGCCATACCCGGGGATCCATCCCATAATCAACCTCCAAACGCTGGATACACTATATACTCCAAACCATTGCATACACTAGCAAGATTTTGCTGAAAGGAGCCTGATATAGCTGTCTCTTGTGAGGCTATGCCGGGTCCTAGCAAACACAGAAGTGGGTACTCACAGCCATCTATTGGATGGATCACAGGGCCCCCAATGGAGCAGCTAGAGAAAGTATCCAAGGAGCTAAAAGGGATCTGCAACCCTTTAGGTGGAACAACAATATGAACTAACCAGTACTCTCCCCCCACCCCGCCCCCGAGCTCGTGTCTCTAGCTGCATATGAATCAGAAGATGGCCTAGTCAGCCATCAGTGGAAAGAAAGGCCCATTGGTCTTGCAAACTTATATGCCTCAGTACAGGGGAATGCCAGGTCCAAGAAGTGGGAATGGGTGGGTGGGGGAGTGGGGGAGTGAGGGTATGGGGGACTTTTGGGATAGCATTGGAAATGTAAATGAACAAAATACCTAATTAAAAGAAAAAAGAAAAAAAAAAGAATATTACCAGTGATTATTTCAGTGGTTTTGAATATTTTTTCTTTCTCTGCTACTAATTTCATAATCATGTAAATAGAATGTGACACCTCTCCCTCTCTGGAACAAATTAAATGATGTTTTTGTATGTTTTCTTTCTTTTTTTTTTTTTTTTTGAGAACAGAGAAAATTAAATGTACTGAGGATTAATTAGTATCATAATCCCGGAAAAGGCAAATTCAAACAGTCTGGAAGATAAGCTCCAGGGTTTCACACAGTGGTAGCAGTATCTATAATTAAAACACAGCAGAGTATAGGATTATGGCTTTGTCAGGAGATGTGCCTAGTACTGGCTCAGAAGCAGAGGCAGGCGGATTTCTGAGTTCAAGGCCAGCCTGGTCTACAAAGTGAGTTCCAGGACAGCCAGGGTTATACAGAGAAACTCTGTCTCGACAAACAATAAAAAACATACAAACAAATAAAAGAAACAAACAAACAAAAAAAAACAAAAGAAAGAAAGAAGGAAAGAAAGAAAGAAAGAAAGAAAGGAAGGAAGGAAGGAAGGAAGGAAGGAAGGAAGGAAGAAAGCGAGAAAGAAAGAGAGAAAGAATGGAAGAAAGAAAGAGAGAAAGAAAGGAAGAAAGAAAAAGAGAGACTGGGTGTGATTTTGTTCATTGGGCTCTGTTGAACAGGAAGTCAGCAGAGATTAACAATATGCCAAGGTCACCTACCTGGAAAGGTGGATTGTGCGTGTTTGTGACCTAGATTAAAACTGCAGTTGTGGACTTGTCTGGGCCTCTGGATTCCACTTTCAGTGCCCCAACCCGTGGGGCAGTGCACCGGGAGAGGAAGCCTGAAAGGGTCAAGCTAGGGCTTGAAGCCCCGGAGACCAAGGGACAGTAGGAGCTCCATCTGCTCCTGACTCCAGGCCCCTGTCATGTAGCCACAGCCCCCCATAGAGAGAACTGTGACCATCAGTCACGCAGCACCCATGTACCTCCTCATGTGGATGAGGCATCTCTGGCCAAGCCAATAGGAAGCACCTGCTGTTAGACCCAACCCACCTCAAAACTGTATATAAGATTCTATCCAGAAGGAATAAAGGTGTGTAAGAATTACTCAGTCATCTGAGAGCATGTGTAACACTGCCTGCTCAGCTCTGCTCAGCCCTGCTCAGCCCTGCTCAGCCCTGCTCAGCCCTGCTCAGCCCTGCTCAGCCCGCGCAGCCTCCTGGAGCAACAGCAGCTGCCAGAGCCTGGGAGGCAAATACAGCACCAGCAGCAGAGGAGGCAGAGGCCTTTCCCCGCCCCCTCAGGCCCTTCCCTCTTCCCTTGAACCCTCCCACTGGGCAGGGCCAGACGTCTCTCTGGATAGCCAATGCAGTTCCAGTTCGATTTGTTTTTCTCTGATTCCTCTAATCTAGTATCTATATTTAAGTCCCACATTGAAGTAATTTATAGTTCAGTAATTTCTCATCCTCTTAGGATAAAAACCAAAAGTCTTATTTTGTGACCAAGAAGCAAGATTACAAACTTGCTTCCATTTCCGGCCATCTCTTCTCTGCTTCTTCATCTCCACTTACACGCAGCTTTTTCTACTTCTGGACTTTACCGCTTTTTTCTCATGGCAAGAAACTTTGCACAAGCCTTTTCCTCCCTGCAGCTCTTGTTAGCGCCGACTTAGGTTTTTGATTTCAACTCCAAGGATGGCAACCTAAAGAAACCTTCCTTGACTCTCTGGACAGTATCTGGCCTTCCTGTTTGCAGTAAATTGTGACTCTGCGTCTTTTACTTTTTATCATTCTCATATTTTAAAATCTCATATTGGTATGGAGATTAATTTAGGCAATTTTACAACTTTGCTATTTTGGAAATACCCAGTGTGAGCTGTCAGTTTTAGGCACCCTTAAGGGAGTCATATTGTTAGAAGTATATATGAGTTCACTTCCTAAAATGGGGGTCCCAGTTAAGACCTCGTAGTTAAAGATCATACAGGATCCTCATTAGGCTCCAGAGAAAGAAGGAGAGCAAGGGGGAGGGGAAGAGAGAGAAGGAGAGGAACAGGGAGAGGATGAGGGGGAGGGGGCAGGGGGAGGGGAAGAGAGAGAGAGATTAGGTAAAAGTAAGGAAATGACAACCAGGAGCCATCGTTGTATCCTGATTGGTCGAGTACTTGCCAAGCAGGCAGTGTCTGGAGCCCCTCCCCAGCATGGTATAAACCAGGTGTGGTCTGTATTCTCAGTCCCTGGGAGGTGGGACCAGAGGGAGTTTAAATCATCCAAAGCCAACTTCATCTACTTGAGGTCCCATCTCAAACAAGCAGACAAACTAAACTAAAAGCCATTCAGAGTGATAGTTAACTATAATATATCACGATTTGTGCATTAATTGTAACACATGTAGAGAATTTGAAGGTATTAGCCTTCACTAATGGGAGAAACTCTGTAGGAAACCATGTATGGCTTTTGCAATTTTTCTATAAAATTTTCCATAAATATAAAATTGTTCTGAAACTAAGAGTTTAATTTTTTAGAAGAAGGAACTAGGAATCTATATAGTATTTAGGCTTCGATTGATCATAGAAATCAAATAGCTCACATCTGACAGGTTCAATGCTGTCCTCACAGAGATCTCTAGAGGGAAGGACTGAGGAAGGCAGCACAGGATGGCAGGGAAATCTGCTGGTGAAATGATTTATGAACTAGTCTCAAATGTAGGGGTTCAGAGAGCACACGTTATCCGCTGGGCTAATTTGGTGGTGTCTATCTTTAACCCCAGCAATTGGGAGGCAGAGTCAGGTAAATCTCTAGGAGTCTGAGGACAGCCTGGCCTATATAGTGAGTTCCAGGCCAGCAAGGACTGCCTTGTCTCCTCCCCACCCCACCCTACCTCACCCCCAAAAGAAGAAGTGCATACATTCATTTACCAATTGTCATTTTGAAACCCTTGAAAATGACATCAACATTTTATGGCTTTTAAAAGGTATGACAAGGCGCCAGACCTTAGCACAACTGACTCCATGATGGAAGTACCATTCAGGCTGTAAAACTCAGAACGTAGACATTATCAACTGGCAAAACTAAAACAAAGACCTAATCCATGGAAGTCCATAGCTGTGACAAAGTTTCTAAATGTACTCACCTTGCTTTCTTTTTGGCTTTTATAGTTCCATTTCTGACTAACTGTTCTTGTTAACTGAAGGATGTCAACCCATGACATGGTTTTTGTGCTTAAAATCTCACCCTGTGAAAGGCTTGGAGCTACACTGAAATCCTGAATACCCAGTGTAGTTGGAACCTGGCTAATAAAGACTTTCTATTGGCTTAAAGTTTTATACGAGCAGTGTTATCTGGTGAATGATCTACAACAGAAAGGCTAAAAGAACACAGTGAATGGGAGATAGAGGAGTTACAGGCAATGTTGGAGGTGGGTCAGGGTTTGAAAGCTGAGACGTAGTCTATGGGATGGGGATTCATTTCCTCAGTAAAAGAAAAATTCTGTGGTTGAGGGGGCAGTTAGGGGAAGAAGAGGAAAACAAGATAGACTTCAGATATGGTGATGGTTTGAACAGGGAGTATTTCCTCAGTAAGATCCTATGTTATAGAGTTGGTTGCCAGTGGATGGACTTTGGGGACTTTTGTGGATTATGAGGACTTTGATTCAATCAATATAGGCATCAATATAGGTATCCAGTGATGTACAACATCATTTGGTGGTATGATTCCGAGTTAGTGGAATCTAAAAGGTAGAACTGGTTGGAGGAAGTAGATTACCCAAAATACTCCTTGCCTCCAAATACACTCTAGATTGCTGAGTGTATTTTTTCTCCTACTCTTTGTTCCCTGGCTGTCATGTAGTAAGCTGCCAGCCACCATGACAGATCCTTCCACCATGATGTTTTTGTTTGTTTGTTTGTTTGTTTGTTTTGCCTTGCTACAGTTCTAAAATCAATAGAGTCACACAGTGAGAGACTGAAACCATAAGCCAAAGTAGATCCTTTCTTTTAAATTGCCTACATTAGGTAGTCTGTCACAGTGATGGATATGTGACTAACACATGTGGAGACAGGGCAACATGTGGAATTGCTGCCAACATGGGCATCGTGTAGAAGAAGTTCCCAGATTGACCAAACTAGGGTGAACTCCAAGACTCACTGCTAAGAGCACTGGCTGATCCTCCAGAGGACCTTAGTTCAATCCCAACACTCACATGGCAGCTCACAAGTGACCATAATTCCTATCCCAGCAGATCCAACACCTTCTTCTGGCATCCTAGAGCACTGTGTGGCTATGGCACACAGATACCAATGCAGCTAAAACCCACTCCCAATACATACACATAATAGTAAAATTAAACAAACAAATAAAAATAAACCCCAAAGGTATTTATTAGCTTCAGGAACAAAAAGCACAAGAAATATATGTGGATGGAGGCTCCAGGGAGGAGATATTGTGCTTCAGCCCCCACTGCCACTCTGTCCACACCCAGAGACAGCTTGATCTCCAGGAGTTCTGATACCACCAAGCTCACAGTTGAGTCCCCCACCACTCTAATACCAGGCCTTACTGCCCCCCCCCCCCAGGCCCAGAAGAGGCAGGACCTCTTGCCCTGCCAGAGACACATCTTCTTTCTGGTCCATAACTGCTCTGGGGAGCAGATCATGTTCTCTAACACCCCCTAGCCCGCCCACACCCAGAGTCAACTTGACTTCCAGGAGATCTGCCACAGCCAGGTTCACATATCAGGTGCTTCAGACCCTCTCCCACACCCAGAGACAGCCTGAACCAAGGAGCCCCAACATAACCAGGCTCACAGGAGGGATAGACTCCACTCAGAGACAGCAAGGCCAATTAACACCTGAGACAACCAGATGGGGAGAGGCAAGCACAAGAACAAACAACAGAAACAATGCCACTTGTCAACATCAGAACCCAGTGCTCCCTATCACAGCAAGCCCTGGAAACACTAACACACTTGAAAAGCAAGATTCCAACCTAAAAATCCCATCTCATTAAGATGATAGAGGACTTTAAGGATGACATAAATAACTCCCTTAAAGAAATACAGAAGAACACAGGTAAAAAGGTAGAAGCTCTTAAAGAGGAAACATATAAATCCCTTAAAGGAATATAGGAAAACACAACCAAACAGGTGCAGGAATTGTAAAAACCATCCAGAATCTAAAAATGGAAATAGAAACAAAAAGAAATCACAAAGGGAGACAACCCTGGAGATGGAAAACCTAGAAAAGAGATCAGGAGTCACAGATGCAAATATCACCAACAGAATACAAAAGATAGAGAGAATCTCAGGCATAGAAGATGACATAGAAGACATTAAGACAACAGTCAAAGAAAATATGTGGTGCAAAAAGCTACTAACCCAAAATATCCAGGAAATTCGGGACCTAGTATCAACCCAGGGACTTTTGGGGCCATAGCTGGGCTGAGCTTTGTTCTTTCAACATCCCATGTCAACAAGGCACAGGGGATGGTTTCATCAATACAACTAGTGGCCTATGGAGCATGGATCTTCGTTGCCAGATTAACAGGGGCTCCACATGGAGCAGATTGCTGAGGTTTCATTCGGCACAAGAAACCCTTTGTTGGTCCCTTCGCAGAAACCGCTTTCACCTGTAAGGCTTCAGTCTTCTGAGGTCACAGAGCACACTGAGTGGAAGCCTGCCGTGCTTGTTTTCTTCTGGTTAGATGCCAGGTTGTCTTGCTACAGTGTACACTACAGACGCCAGTGTTCTGAATGAACCTCTGCATGGCCCTATGGAATGTCAGGGTTTTCCAAGTAGATGCACTGGCAGTACAAACATGTCCACTGAAAAAAAAAGGAAGAAACTGAAAACCTTGTGAAAGGTTCCTTCTCACTCTGGGAATGTGGTCACTTTCATGATGCCATATGATAGAAGCCACATCACAAGGGAACATGCCTAGTACTGGCAAACTCTGGCTTCTTCTCTACCACGTGTTGTAGGTTCCAGGGACAAGTACAGACAGACAGACACACAGACAGGCTAGCGTTCAGCTCAGTTTTGTCTTCTGTTAGTATCTTAGTGTGAGAATCGGGTGGTTTGAATTTATTGCTTTTACAGTGTTTACACTATTTCATGGAGATGGGGTTATACTTTCAGGCTGCTCACATGTTGTTTTAAAGCATAGGAGAGGTCACTATAGAGATCTCCAAAGGCTGTAAATTTGCCAGTGTGAGAAGAGTTGCCATTAGTCCTATTGCTGATGCAAGCCTCATGCTTCCTATATCGTAAACATTAACAAAAAAAAAAATGCGGAAAACACAGTGGGTTCTGGCTTTGCAGATCCCCTGAGATGAGCTGCAATTGTGAATTTCTGCTGTTTACTTTTTTAGTTATCCTTGGTTTGATTTCCTAATTTAGTAGCATGTGACATTCTCAGGCTTAGGCTTCCAGTGTTATCTATTCAAGGATGACCCTCCGTCCACACAGTCTACATAGCCCCAGCTTTGCATGCACACTGCTCAGAGCAGCAACTAAGACACACTGGAGACAGTTTTCTTGATTTTTAATTTTTTTTGCATGTACTATGTTTGTGCTCATGTACTGTTCTTTATTGTCCTTCTAATCAGTCTCAACAAGTGGAAGCTGAGGATGACGTGTGGCAGACTGCCTGCCTTTATTTGCAGGAAGCAGAGCATCCTCAAAAATGGCCTGGCAGCCTCTTTACTCATGAGATCTCTCAAGATAATAGAGAAACGGATAGCTGGAGCCCAAGGTCCTGTACCAGAGACCACCTACAGCTACGTGAGTGAAAATAAGCGGCACCTCACAGTGTCACATGGCCACCTACAGCTATGTGTGTCACATGGCCACCTACAGCTATGTGTGTCATGTGACCACCTACAGCTATTCAAGTGAAAATGAAAGGCACCCCAGTGTCATGTGCACAGGGACAAAAGCTACCAGCTTTTCAAACACCTAAACTGTGTCTTCTATATATTTGTTTTCTTCATTTTATTGAATTTTCTGTGTTCATTTCATTAGGACTCTAGGAAGTTCCCACCCAGAGTTGGCTAAAAGACCAGCTTTCTTTCCACACCTCAAGGGATTCAGCTGATGCTATCATTTGTGCTAACCCAGAGGGGAAAATGCCAGAGTTCTCAAAGTCAATTCCTACCTCTTTATTAAGAGGTAAAATTCATACTATGAAAATCCATTGCAGAAACCATCCCGGTAAAGGCCAGTGTTTCTTATAGATGGCATGCTTCAATAAACAAGTGGTCTCCACTGCTGGGCTCTGTGGAATACTGAAGAAGTAACATGTGTGTTTGTGAAAACCTAATGAGGCTTAAAGGGGATTGATTCTTTCAATAAAATATCTATACTATCCTCTAAGAAACTTACATAGCATCTAATAGTCAATGTCACTAATCTGTGGCAATATGTGACCAATCTAGCCTAATACACAGCTGGAGTGATTTACATCGGCATGCATTTGGTTTGGTAAAACTTTGCTCTATTTAGAGATTTAAAAACAAGACAAAACAAAAACTATTTATGTTTCAGTTAAATCCTCTCCATGACAGACTGATTTAAGTCAAAGTAACATGATTATTTTCACCTACAATGTAATTTTTAAAGAATACCTTCTAATTATTCTTTGACCTTTCATACATGTTTACAACAGATCTTGAGCACAGACAGCCATTTCCAGTATTCTCCAGGAACAGTCAACATGATCTCCTTCTACATTCTTTTCTTTTCCTTATTCTATTGTGACCCACCGAGTCCAGTTAGCGCTGCTTGCTGGGATGTTAACCAGCCTTGTGCAGGTAGCCCACAGATGCAGATGCAGGAGTGTGATGCCCATGTCATGTTGAGAAGGCAACATTTCAGGGCACCCTTCCATGCTCCAACTCTGACATTTTCTCTGCCCCTGTGGGAAGCCGTTGCAGAGTGGCAGTTACAGAGTGGCAGTTACAGAGTGGCAGTTGCAGAGTGGCAGTTAGCTACAGCTGGCCACCACACATACATAGCCAGTAAAGGTTCTTTTGCCAAGGTGAGGTTTTGAGAATTGACAAAAGTTAACCAATCAGATGAGAGACAAGTTAACCAATCAGATGAGAGACAAGTTAACCAATCAGATGAGAGACAAGTTAACCAATCAGATGAGAGAGAACGCCTGTCCTAGGCCTATAAAAGCAGCACCAGTTCTGGGCTCGAGGTCTTTTCGCCTCTACAATCAAGCTCTCCCAATAAACGTGTGCAGAAGGATCCTGTTGCAGCATCGTTCTTCCTGGCCAGTAGAGCGCGCGCCAGATGCCCCCTCTTCTCTCATGTTCCCCTAGTGTTGGGATAATTGATGTTCTATTTGGGGCTGAACTTTGCACAGACAATGATTCTCAGCTCTCTGGCTAGCTGCCCACTGCAGAAAGAACCTTTTCTGGCCAAGTTTGAGAAAGGCTTTAATCTATAGGTACAAACATGAATATTTAGAAGACATTTGTTTGATAACATATTCATTTAGCAGAACAATAGTAGTAGGTTCCACTCTTGGGTCTATGACCTCTCAAACTATGGACTTAGGCCAGGCATAAATTTCTTACTGGAACAAGCCTCACATTCAGTCAGAAAGTGCTTAGACTGGTTATTGCCATAACCTTAATGCCAAAATGCAACTTTTAATCATTACTATGAATCAGGTAGGCTTTAAGAAATATTACACATTTGTTTGATTGCTGATTAGTTTCGAGACAGAGAGAGTCTCTGGAGAAGTTATTCTAACCTTCAGTTGAAGGCCGATTCCTGTACATCTGCTACCCAAAGTACAAAAATCACACCTTCTACCCCCTCATTTTTGCCATCTGCCGGATTTACCCTTCAGAACTGGTTTCTAGGCCTTTCTTCTAGGCACAGATGAACAATCTTTTCTGAACACCAGCATTTTTTCCTTTCCCCTGCTTCACATCTTCCAAAACAGAACCCAAGGCTGCAGGTTTGCAAGATGGCTCAATGGTAAAGGTGCATGCTATGCATGCCTGCTGACCTGAGTTCAATCCTTGGGACCCATTTAAAGGTGAAAGGAGAGTACAGATTCCCAGAGCTGTCCTCTGACCTCCACAGGTGTGCTGTGGCATGCATGTCTCCCTAATCTCACACTCACACACATGCACACATTCTAGTAATATCTTTTTTTTTTTTTAAGAAGAAAGTTCAAGGCTCTACTTTGCAAATATTCACAATGGCCTCGTAGAACAGTCACCCCAGAGAGTATATTTCCAAGGACTAAAGTCAAATTCTCTTTGGAAACCCAAGTCAAACACAAGAGCACAGCCTTCAAACAGAGGAGCAGGTATCAGAAAGGCAGAACATCAGGACCATTTACATCTCAAAACAGCAGCAGCACTGAGTGAGTCCTAGACTGAAACTGAGGAGACCCAGCTTCCAAGGTTCATTCCTCAGGTGACCACCTGCCCCCACACTGCCCCAGAAACCAAAACAAAGGAGCAGGCAGGCTATTTCTTATGTTAGTCTTCCTGACTGATAAGGCTGCCATCATGTCTGAAATTCTATAATTGTAGATTCAATTTCCCCTTCTGGAAAATGGTTACTTTTGTTGCTGGAGAGAAGTGATATGGTGGCTCGTGTGCCTTTCCCCAGCTCAGCCCAGTTTGTGATTTCATCACCTCCTGACATGCCTCATCACCTAGCAACCTGTCCTCAGACCCATCTCCAGATGCCCTGCCTCTTTTGAGCTCCTTTGCTCTCAAGACTTTGAAAAACAGCTTAGCAAAAGAAAAATTCTTGAACCAAAATAAATAAATAAGGAGAAACTCAAAGCAATTAAAGCTTTAATTTTTCATGACCCATGTGTCTATAAATGTAAATGACTACCAGGCACCATGAAATATTAATCAAGCCAGTAATCCAGGATTCTATACGATGCCAAATTGCTCCCTGCCATCAGGGAGAAAGCTATCCATCAGGCAGAAAGTTCTGCAAACACAAACAAACACCAGCTTCCAAATGTCTCTCTTGGGGAGTGAGACCACGTGAGAGTCACTTCTCATGGGGACCAGACAGTGACATGGAACCCCACAAAGTCTACCAAGGCTATGACCTGACGTAGGGATGCCTCATGGGTTCTGTTTCAGAGAAAAGGTCCTCCCTGCAGAGGATTCAACTGTTTCACTGTTTCCCATCTTCAGCAAAATCCCCAGTGTTTCTCTCTGCCCAGTATGCTCGGCGCTCCTGTTGAAGCCCTTTAGCTTTTTGTTATAAAACATTTCTGTGGTTTCTGTTAAAAACCCCAAATGTCCCATTCTCTGAGCTTCCATCTGTCAGCTGGACTGTTTTATGATGTTTTCAGGGGAAATAGAACTCAAAAGCCATAACAAAAGATCGTCCTTGTTGCTTCTATGGCTACTCTCTCTGGAGCAAGCTCTTAGCCAGGGCTTATTTTCTTGGGGGCCATAGGACATTTCGGATCCCTGGTGCCACTTTTGAGCTTCATAACCAGAGAGGAAGGCGGGTTGGAGTACTGTTTATATGTAGCAAAGAGAAGCTGTGGGTATTGTTAAATCCCGTACAGTATGCCAAACATCCCTCCACGCCAGGGAATCATCCAAACTGTGTCAACATGCTGGGACTCATGAGCCTAGTGAGTAGGAGTGGGATGGAGAACCATCTTTCTTGTTCTTACTGGCTTTTTGCCTTGACCCAGGCCCTTACAAAGAGTAAGGACATATAAATTCCACACCTCACTCTAAGCATGTTAATGTGTCCCTAGGAAAGAACACTGACCAAATCTGAACACACTCAAAGATGCACCAAGCAACTGGGTCAGCTCACTTAATGAAGCCTTTGAGGCTTCACCTTTGGAAAACTTGCAACATCCTTGCGTGACTTTTGGACAAAATTTCATAGTGTTATGGTACAAGCAGCATGCTTCCTGTCCTGCTCACTTCAGGGAGGCTCTGGGAAATGCAGTCCATCTACCCCATTGCTGTTGAGCTTTGAAGTGAGTTAGAGGGTAAGAGAGATGCTGCCTTCCCCAACCCTTGGCTCAAATGAGGGGTAAAGATTACCTCCTCTTCAGAGATTGTACTTCAGATTTTTCCTTCCCTATAGCATTCATCTAATGCTCATACAATTTGCAGAGAGAGAGAGAGAGAGAGAGAGAGAGAGAGAGAGAGAGAGAGAGAGAGAGAGAGAGAGAGAGAGAGAGCGCTATAAGAGGAAAGGGAAAGAAATCAAGCATATATAAATAGAATCTCTTCTTTCTTGGGCTGGAGTTGTCAGGTTTGATTGACATTTCTGTATTCTTTCCTAAAGTTGCCATTCCAATAGGAATCTATAAAAATGGAGATACAAGTCCAGTTGTGGTTATAAAAAGAATTTCATCCCAATCCATCGCTTGATGCATTTTGGGAGGATGTCCTCGAGCAGGCAGAGAAGCTCAAAGGTGTCCAGAGCTCAAGCTCCTTTGCTCTATCATGTTCAACATACAGCTTGTACCTCACTGTCAGGAATGGCTGTACTCTTTCTCACATCACACCCATGTTCCAATCCACCAGAATGGACAAAGGGGATTTCAGAGCACTTCCATCTGTAGGTGACATCAGTGGCAGGCTACGTTCTCTCATAAGCTCTTGCCAGAAGTTGTCACCCCATTGTATCAAGCTACAAAAGATACCTAGATATTACTGAGTTTGGGGAAGGCCCGAGTGTTAGCTAAATTTAGAGAGAACCATCACTAAACGCTTACTAAGGGCATGCTAAAAGTTAGATTCTGTGTTGGACTGTATGAAAGTGCTTTTGTTTAAACCTCCCAACAGACACACTCTTAGATGAGTTGTGTTGGTACGTGTTATGTGGTGTGTGCAGGGTATTTGCACACATATATCTAGAGGCCAGATGTTGGCACTGTGTGTCTTGTTGGATTGCTTTCCACCTTATTTTCTGAGATGGGCTCTCTCATGCGATCTGAAGCTCATGGATTCAGCTAAACTGCCTGGCAAATGAACTCCACAGATCCCCATTTCTGCTTCCCACACAGGGCTGGGATCAGAGACATATGGCTAAGCTCAACCTAGGGATTCACATTCAGGTTCGCATGCTTGCCCCGATGGCACCCATGGAGCCATCTTCCCAGCCTCTAAGCACAAATACTCCTAGGGCACATCTTACACACGGGAGAGCTGAGACATCAAATTCCCTGAAGCAGACCCTGAACCTGATGCTTCGTTAGGGGATTCTGGGTTGTTGAGCAAAGGGGATCAGGGCAGGGAGTATGAAGCTAGGGCACTGTTTAGGGCTCCCACCTCCATCCTAGGAGGTGTCACCTATTCTAGAAGAACTCCAGTCCTACCTCTCCCTATGCATGCTGCCCATCACCCTGCATGCCCAGAAGAGGCTTGGGGACTGGACTAAAGCTCAGGAGCTGCAGTGGGCCACATACAACTTGTTAGGAGGCTGAGACTTAATTGGATTAAGTGTCCATTTCACCACACATGATCTTTAAAAGGTCTTAGGATCAAGACCACTAGGCAATTGTGCCACCCCCTACCCATATTCACATCAACTAAATAGGCCACACTCAGAGGCTGTGCCTGTGGTGGGGGTGTGGTTTCATTTAATACTTAGTACTAACTGAGCAAGCTCTATATGGAACTGATAAGTTCCTGACTTGGGATCCAGGCATGCAAAGACTCATGAGGCACAGTATTCAGTGTTTGGAGAGTTCTTAGGATAATAAAGATGGGAACTAATCAGACGCTAGAGCCAGAATCATCAACGTAGTAGAATATTGTTGCAGTCAGGATAGTTAGAGGCAAGATGACAGAAACATCAGAAGGATGAAGGGATATTCTCTTCTGGGCTTTAGAGGGTGAATAGGAGCCCTCTGTGCAGTGCAGAAGAGCTGGGTCTGTTTACTTAGGAGAAGTTATAGAATGAATAAGAGAGTGAAGGAATTAATGAATGAAACCATCACATGGCTTGATTCAAGTTTCTAGTGTTAAAGAAGAGAATAGTTTAACACAGCAACCACCAAGATGTGATAGTGGGTTGTTTAAAGACCCCAGTAGGGCTCCCCTGTTGGAAGACATTTACAATAGGGGTCATCTACCATGATGTTCTGTAGAGCTTATGTGCCTTACCTGGGCATGGTAGCACACACTTGTCATTCCTGCACTTGGGAGGAGTCTGAGGCTTACCTGAACTACATAGCAAGATACTGTCTCAACAACAATATCATCACCACCACTACCACCACCACCAACAACAGCTAGATGTTTAGTTTACATTTGGTTGCTGTGATGAACACCGTGGCCAAAAAGTAACCTGAAGAGGAAAGAGTTTATTTACTTCATCTTACACTTCCAAGTCACCATCCATCATTGAGGGACGACAAGTCAGGAATTTAAGCAGAAGTAGAATCAGGAACCTTGGAGGAAAGCTGGGTACTTGCTCTTCTCTGCTCATGCTCAGCCAGCTTTCTTGTACCACCAAGAACCACCTTCATGGGAATGGCACTACCCACAGTGGGCTACACCCTCTCACATCAATTATCATCAAGAAAATGTACCCGCAGACTTGCCAACAGGCCAGTCTAACCAAGGCATTCCTCAGTTGAGACTCCCTCTTAAAACTCATTTGTGTCAAGTTGACAGCTGAAGCTAAATAGGAGAATAGTGTAGGGGCTTTAGCACTAGGTAGATCTCACTGTTAGCTCTGAGACTCTCAAATGCTTATCATTGCCAGATGAAGGCTGCTTCAATATTTCTAAGTCTAATAAGAGGTATTCTTAAAGAATAAAGACATGTGTGTAGCATCTACTCCACAAAACTCTTCCTTTTGTCTAACCATATAAATTCAGGTGGAGCTTTGATCATCTCCAGAATCAGAAACCCAAGGTGTAGCAGTGCCAGCCATAGTTCTAGGGAAGGGGATGTAATCTGTGGGACTAGTCCCTTCATAAGAAACACCATTAACACCTTCCTCCTACATCAGTACCCTTCAGAAAGATCCTCAAGACTTTCATTGGGAAGGAAATAAGACACCTGGTGTAAGACATCACAACAGTTCCTTGGGGAGTTGCAAAGCTACATTTGTGGCTCCCCAAGGCCTGTGAGGCACCACAGAGAGTGCACATAATCTTGCCTTTGGGGCACAAGGATAAAAGATGTGGCTATTTTTCTAGTTCTGCTATGACAGATCTGCATGACAGCAGAACCACCTGGATGTCTAGGCAGCTTCTTTCTGGCCATACATAGGTCACTAGTCATCCCGTTCCTCACACCTGCTTTGTTTCCTCTGACACATGGAGAGAGCCCTCTGTTTCCTGGTCTGGGTTCCCAGCACGAAACATGCCCAGCCACACCATGCACAGCATCCTCATTTTTCAGATGATGGTGCGACTCTTCTGGGATGCTAGCGGCACACGGTGTGTTTCTAGGTTGCAGCTTGTGTTTGTTTGAATGTCTGCTCATGAGACCTCAAAGAATTCAGAGTGACAATGATTTTTGTCGTCTGCAAGCTTGGGTAAATGGTCCAACACCTGAATAAACCTAGCTTCCGCTGAGCCTGGGGGAGGTAGGGAAGTCAGCAGCTGCCCACACATTGCTGTTCTGGCACCTGATCTTTGGGATTCTCATAAGCATCATCCCCTGGGGCTGGAGGAGGCAGATTTCCTTCACCCAGACTCTTGGCTCATTTTCCTTCAGATTCCTGGAGACTGTCTCCCACAAGCCAGGTAGCTGCCTGCTGTCATTCCTGTCCTCCTGTCTGCACTTCAACAGTAAGTAGAGAAAACATTTATAGTAAGCAGAGCCTCCAGGTTTAGTTAGTTACTATTTCAGAGAAGTATGTCTCCAACATGTTTTCCCAGTTTATACCAACCCCTTATTGCACACGATGAAAATGAAGTTCAGGCATTCTGAAGGTCAATGGGACTGACTGCAGGGAGAGGAGTGGGTGATAAGGGGAAGCTGGATGCCAGACATGGTTAACATGTTGACCTGCAAGGCCCAGACAGGGCTCTACAGGAAGTGGAAAAGGGTGAGGCAGAGAAAGGACTCCATGCAGTCAAAGTGACAGGGCATTAACCCTATGTCTGTCTTGAACTCCAAGGAAATGCTTGTCTGAGGCTACACTAGTTAGGGACTTTGTCAGTCTAGAACATTCCAGAGCTGGGGACTTCCAATTGGCCTTAGAGGCCCAGATGGAGACACAGACAGCTACTCAAGTCTCACCACCACAGCTCACCCACCACTCGCCTTCCTCTGCTGGTGTCCCTAACCATGAGCAGAGCCGAAACAGGACAGTCCTCAGAGCCACCTAGAAACTGCTCTCTGTGGGAAGAGGGACCATTATGAGAGAGGAAGGAGCAATAGAGAGGGGAAAGTGGGGTACAAGTGACAGAAATTGAAATGGGAAAGCAGAATGATGTAATCAGGGAGGGGGAATGGGAGGCAGAGGCATGTGGGAGGAGGGTCCAGTAACAGTAAGAATGTCTGAAAAGTCATGGGGAATCATATTAACTATCTACCTAAGCATACCTATTTGTACACTGGCATATAGATGTGCATTAATAGTTAAAAATTTTCCATCTATATCGACAACCCCCCCAAGCCCCCCAAAGAGCCATATATTAGCTAATAAAGCTCCAACACCAGGCAAGAGAAGCCCTCTTTTGAGTTGCAGCTAAGGATTGTCCAAGAGATTTCCCCAAACATTACAGGCTATTGCTATTCCCATGGTTGGCCCCCAGAGTTAGAAGGTAAGTCTCTATTGCTGAAGACACCATGCACTTTGGACATAGGACAAAGGTGAAATCTGGAAGCCTAGAGCAGTCATATGGCTGCTCTAGTCTCACCACCACAGCTTCTGGTACCATGAAAGCTAGCTTTCATGGTACCAGAAGGTACCCATGCAATCTTCCAAACAAAGGAAGTAACCAATAACTCAGGGTACAATAATCCTAATGGTGCATTGGTGGCATGCATACCTTTCCTGGTAACCAACAATCTTTCTAATTGGACTTAAGACCCACTCAACAAGAGGGAAACAATGCCTGGTACTGGGTACTTAGTCAACTACCCAGGGCTAGTGAAATCATAAAGGAGAACCTACAATGGCCACTTTACTAAACCATCATGATAACTAACCACATGCTAAATATTTGTTCTTATACTCACAGATAAGTGTAGTTCCCTCTTCAAGAACACCTCCCTTTGCAGCAGATAAAGACCATTATAGAAACAAAGATGCAGAGCTGTGGAATGCAATCCCACCTGATACATCTACCACACAACTGCTGCTCAGGGTATAAGGAGAAAAGTCGTAAAAGCCAGAGGAACAGGGAAGTTTTCTGTGCAATTGTGTCTCCTAGGACTGTCAGAAGCTACACCCATAAAATCTTACCAACATGGCTACCTAAACATGGATGGAACAGCTCATCAGCCTCAACCCTATACAAAGAACTACAGGCAATATCTAAGGAAAGCTGAGAGCAGAGAACTAATCTTCCCCAGAGAAGAAAACATCATCTAGTTATCCGGTACCAAATGGTCAGTCCTGAAAACATTTACATGCAAGTAACAAACTGAGCATGTTGTGTTTATGTATTTAGGAACACACACACACACCAATATGTAAAGACAAAGAGGCCAAAATTTGACAAAGAGCAAGGGGGATACATGAGAGGCGTTGGAGAGAGGAAAGAAAAGGGGAGGAATGATATAACTATAATATTAAAAATATTTTTTAAAGCCCTGATACCTGTGAGTCTGATTACCTTCTGTAGTGAGTACAGCTCCCATACACCTCTTCCTCTCCTCTTTGTGTGATTCACTAAGACTGCCACTCTGCCTTCCTGATTGGAGGCCCATTTTTAAGCAGATTGTCCAGAGTAGGGCTTACTACCAAGCTTGGCCACATACTAGTCTGCTGAGTTTGTGTATCTATCTTTTGCCTCCCAGAGATGTTGACTGTAGTATCTTACTGCTCAGGTCACTTTCCTTCATGGGCTACCTTCTCTGCTATCCATGGGAGAACAGAAGTGTATGGAGGGTCCAGAGGTGACTTCCACACAAGCCCCAATCTCTCTCCAGCTCCACAGGAGTCCCATGCTGGAAGCCATATGACTGCTCTATGTTCCCAGACTTCCAGTTCATTCAGTGCATGGACCTGTCTTGCTTCAGGCTAGTCAGTGGCATTCCCAAGAGAGCATCTCTCAAAGCAATCAATGGAGGGAGAAAATATACAAAGGAGATGAAGGGGCAGAGCTTGTCTTATTTTCCCAGGGAGTTTTGGAGCAACCTAATGGCAGTGGAAACTTTTAGGGAGGAAGCATCAATAAAATATAATTAATATTAATTATTATTGAGTCATGGGAATATCATAATGCCTTGGTGATTATTCTCCCCAGCACAACTGAAATGCCTCTGATAGAAATGGATTTTCATTTCATACTTAAATCCTGAGTCAATATCTTAGCCAGGGAAAGAAATACAAAGTAGTATTGCCAGGGACAGACCCCCACTGGCTCCCATGAGCCAAGGACAAAAGTCCCTTTCCAAGGTTATTTGGAGTTAGGGCTGACTCTTAACAATTGTTGAAGTTCCAGGTGATTGTGCAGTCATTTGATATAAAGTAACATTCCAGCTTCTTAGTTGGCTAAACAAACAAAAATCTAGCTAGAGCAAAAGATGTCCAGTTCTGTTGTCCCTAAAGCTACTTTGGAATAATTCATCTTCCCCCAAATAAGAACAGCCACAGAGGCCCTTTCTTCATTCCAGTGACGGGCAGTGAACCATACATCTGTAGGGTGGTGGTCTGCCCACACTGTGAGGACTTCCATACTCACATCCCACCTTTCAACTGACATCATCCATGTGACTCAGTATTGCCACTGAAGTGACCCAGTAGTGAAAAGAAGTTGAACATAGAAGGGACTGGACTGGTCAAGGGAAGGTAGGAGATCCCTGTAGACACAAGATGAGGGTATAGAGGCCAAAACCACAGGAACTATGTGTTGGTGAGCAGTCTCCTGGCTCTGGTTCATAATAAGGGTTTAACCACAAAACTCTGAGAAAACTTGTCCTTCTTGACCTCTGCTTAGGGTTTCTATTGCGGTAAAAACCACAAAGTCAAAAAGCAACTTGAGGAGGAAAGGGTATATTTTGACTTATAAATCTAAGGTCACACTCCATCACTGAGGGAAGTCAAGACAGGAACTCAAAGCAGGAATCATAGGCAGGAACTGAAGTAGAGACCATGGAGAAATGGTGATTACTGGCTTGCTCCCCATGGCTTCTTCAGTCTGTTTCCTTCTATGCTCCACACCCACCTGTCCAGAGTTGGCACCACTCCCAATGGGTTTGACCCTCCCACAAGCAATCACTAATTAAGAAAATGTCCACAGGCTTGCCTATGGGTCAGTCTGAGTGGGGACATTTTGTTCATCGTGGAACCTTCTCAGATAACTCTAGATTATGTCAAGTTGACAAACAACAATAAACCCTAAAACCAAACAAAAACAACCAGGACAACCATGTTGCATGTAGCTTTTGCTATCCTGCCTTAAGACCCAGGCGAGCTGACTGGGCTACCAACTCCTGCTAAGATAATATTGGATCCGTGGATGAAAAACACAGGGACTCACAGTTGTTCAATTTCAACTTGCCTTATTGGCTTAATTGCTGGGTGCCTCCAATGCACCTCAGTTAGTATGCTCTTCCCAATACTCCCAGCTCAGCACCCTAAATCTGCAATCAATTTCAGTTGCTCAGCCACCTACAGTCCTGGCTCAACACCCCCAACCTCCTGCCTGTAGTAGTAGCCTAAGATCTTACAAGCCTGGTTGGCTTTTCTACCTCTAAGGCATAGCAAAATCTCTTCCCTCCTCACTCTCCTGTGTCTGTCTGCTTGTCTTTGGGGACTCAGAAGTTCCATCTATTCATTCAGCCCAGCAGTTGGCCTGTGGCATCTTTACTGAAAGATTAAGAATCAATTAGGGAACAGGATCTTAGCATCAGTACTACCTCTACACAATTCCCTCTTTTTTGATCTTTTTGTGTTGTATATGTGTACCATGGGTAGAATATCATTCCTAAGACACCTACAGTCTAAACGGAGAGAAAGCCACAGGCAGAAGCAGAGTATCTATGCTCAGGCCCTCCTATGTACCGCACAATGGTCCTCTCCATGGTCTTCTCAGCCCTTGCTATTGCCACATACTATTCCAGTCTCAATCTGTCCTCCTGGTAGCTAGCAGGGCAAACCACTGGATAACTCTTTTTGTGAATTCAAGGTATATGCATATCAAATTAAATGCAAGCCCTGAGTCAGTGGTGTATTACAATCCTACATTCCTACCAACTGCCAAGGTGTGGCCAAAACCACTGGTCGGTTAAAATGCAAGGACCTAGAAGTCAGCTGAAGAGCTGGGTGTGTTCTCTGAAGCTATAGAGAGCTCCACTTTCCAATAGTTGACCTTAAAAATCCCTCTCTCTCTGCCATTTCCTTCTGTGCACAATTGGCTGTGGTGACAGCAGTAGTGTTTTGTGGAAGAACTGTGCAGTGGAGTGCCTGGTGTGTGTGTGTGTCAAGGGTGGAAGGGGGGGCATGGAGGCAGGGAAGTCAGGGTTGGTGGCTGTCCTGGCCCATCGCTCTTGCACCCTGCTCCATGCTATTACTGGTACAATAAAATCTAAACTATAGAAAGTTCCAACCCTGTCAACCACCTTCCATGGGATAGTTATTCTGGAATCCAGCCTTTTCAAACTTCTACTCTGTATTTTCCTTGACCTTGAACACCCTCTGTCCTCCCTCTCTGTACCCATTCCTCATGTGCTTCTGTGTGAAGATACCTGGATTCCTTTCTATGAAAACAGCATCTGTGATGGCTTGAATATGCTTGGCCCATGGAAGTGCCACTGTTAGGATATGTGGCCTTTTTGGAATAGGTATGGCCTCTGAGGAAGTGTGTCACTGTTAGGGGTGGGCTTTGAGGTCTCTATGCTTAAGCTTTGGCCAGTACAAAAGGTAGACTCTCTTCCTGGCTGCTGCCTTTGGATCAAGATGTAGAATTCTCTGTTCTTCAAGCACCATGTTTACCTGGATGCTGCCATGTTTACCACCATGATGATAATGGACTAAGCCCCTGAAACCACTAGCCCCAATTAAATGTTGTTCTTTATACAAGTTACCTTGATCACAGTGTCTCTTCACAGCAATAAAATCCTAATTAAGACAGCATTGCTGGACTCGAGCCCCGGGCTACCTTGCCAGCAGAGTCTTGCCCAACACCCGCAAGGGCCCACACGGGACTCCCCACAGGATCCTAAGACCTATGGTGAGTGGAACACAGCGCCTGCCCCAATCCAATCGCGCGGAACCTGAGACTGCAGTACATAGGGAAGCAGGCTACCCGGGCCTGATCTGGGGCACAAGTCCCTTCTGCTCGACTCGAGCCCCGGGCTACCTTGCCAGCAGAGTCTTGCCCAACACCCGCAAGGGCCCACACGGGACTCCCCACGGGATCCTAAGACCTCTGGTGAGTGGAACACAGCGCCTGCCCCAATCCAATCGCGCGGAACCTGAGACTGCAGTACATAGGGAAGCAGGCTACCCGGGCTTGATCTGGGGCACAAACCCCTTCCGCTCCACTCGAGCCCCGGGCTACCTTGCCAGCGGAGTCGCCTGACACCCGCAAGGGCCCACACAGGATTCCACATGAGATCCTAAGACCTCTAGTGAGTGGAACACAACTTCTGCCAGGAGTCTGGTTCGAACACCAGATATCTGGGTACCTGCCCTGCAAGAAGAGAGCTTGCCTGCAGAGAATACTCTGCCCACTGAAACTAAGGAGAGTGCTACCCTCCAGGTCTGCTTATAGAGGCTAACAGAGTCACCTGAAGAACAAGCTTTTAACAGTGACAACTAAAACAGCTAGCTTCAGAGATTACCAGATGGCAAAAGGCAAACGTAAGAATCCTACTAACAGAAATCAAGATCACTCACCATCATCAGAACGCAGCACTCCCACCCCACCTAGTCCTGGGCACCCCAACACAACCCAAAAATCTAGACCCAGATTTAAAAACATTTCTCATGATGATGATAGAGGACATCAAGAAGGACTTTCATAAGTCACTTAAAGAATTACAGGAGAGCACTGCTAAAGAGTTACAGGCCCTTAAAGAAAAGCAGGAAAACAAAGCCAAACAGGTAGAAATCATTAAAGAAAAACAGGAAAACACATCCAAACAGGTGATGGAAATGAACAAAACCATACTAGAACTAAAAGGGGAAGTAGACACAATAAAGAAAACCCAAAGCGAGGCAACGCTGGAGATAGAAACCCTAGGAAAGAGATCTGGAACCATAGATGCGAGCATCAGCAACAGAATACAAGAAATGGAAGAGAGAATCTCAGGTGCAGAAGATTCCATAGAGAACATCGACACAACAGTCAAAGAAAATACAAAATGCAAAAGGATCCTAACTCAAAACATCCAGGTAATCCAGGACACAATGAGAAGACCAAACCTACGGATAATAGGAATTGATGAGAATGAAGATTTTCAACTTAAAGGGCCAGCTAATATCTTCAACAAAATAATAGAAGAAAACTTCCCAAACATAAAAAAAGAGATGCCCATGATCATACAAGAAGCCTACAGAACTCCAAATAGACTGGACCAGAAAAGAAATTCCTCCCGACACATAATAATCAGAACAACAAATGCACTAAATAAAGATAGAATATTAAAAGCAGTAAGGGAGAAAGGTCAAGTAACATATAAAGGAAGGCCTATCAGAATTACACCAGACTTTTCACCAGAGACTATGAAAGCCAGAAGAGCCTGGACAGATGTTATACAGACACTAAGAGAACACAAATGCCAGCCCAGGCTACTATACCCGGCCAAACTCTCAATTACCATAGATGGAGAAACCAAAGTATTCCACGACAAAACCAAATTCACACAATATCTTTCCACGAATCCAGCCCTTCAAAGGATAATAACAGAAAAGAAGCAATACAAGGACGGAAATCACGCCCTAGAACAACCAAGAAAGTAATCATTCAACAAACCAAAAAGAAGACAGCCACAAGAACAGAATGCCAACTCTAACAACAAAAATAAAAGGGAGCAACAATTACTTTTCCTTAATATCTCTTAATATCAATGGACTCAATTCCCCAATAAAAAGACATAGACTAACAGACTGGCTACACAAACAGGACCCAACATTCTGCTGCTTACAGGAAACCCATCTCAGGGAAAAAGACAGACACTACCTCAGAGTGAAAGGCTGGAAAACAATTTTCCAAGCAAATGGACTGAAGAAACAAGCTGGAGTAGCCATTTTAATATCGGATAAAATCGACTTCCAACCCAAAGTTATCAAAAAAGACAAGGAGGGACACTTCATACTCATCAAAGGTAAAATCCTCCAAGAGGAACTCTCAATTCTGAATATCTACGCACCAAATGCAAGGGCAGCCACATTCATTAGAGACACTTTAGTAAAGCTCAAAGCATACATTGCACCTCACACAATAATAGTGGGAGACTTCAACACACCACTTTCTTCAAAGGACAGATCGTGGAAACAGAAACTAAACAGGGACACAGTGAAACTAACAGAAGTTATGAAACAAATGGACCTGACAGATATCTACAGAACATTTTTTCCTAAAACAAAAGGATATACCTTCTTCTCAGCACCTCACGGGACCTTCTCCAAAATTGACCATATAATTGGTCACAAAACAGGCCTCAATAGATACAAAAATATTGAAATTGTCCCATGTATCCTATCAGACCACCATGGCCTAAGACTGATCTTCAATAACAACATGAATAATGGAAAGCCAACATTCACGTGGAAACTGAATAACACTCTTCTCAATGATACCTTGGTCAAGGAAGGAATAAAGAAAGAAATTAAAGACTTTTTAGAGTTTAATGAAAATGAAGCCACAACGTACCCAAACCTATGGGACACAATGAAAGCATTTCTAAGAGGGAAACTCATAGCTCTGAGTGCCTCCAAGAAGAAACGGGAGACAGCACATACTAGCAGCTTGACAACACATCTAAAAGCCCTAGAAAAAAAGGAAGCAAATTCACCCAAGAGGAGTAGACGGCAGGAAATAATCAAACTCAGGGGTGAAATCAACCAAGTGGAAACAAAAAGAACTATTCATAGAATTAACCAAACGAGGAGTTGGTTCTTTGAGAAAATCAACAAGATAGATAAACCCTTAGCTAGACTCACTAAAGGGCACAGGGACAAAATCCTAATTAACAAAATCAGAAATGAAAAGGGAGACATAACAACAGATCCTGAAGAAATCCAAAACACCATCAGATCCTTCTACAAAAGGCTATACTCAACAAAACTGGAAAACCTGGACGAAATGGACAAATTTCTGGACAGATACCAGGTACCAAAGTTGAATCAGGATCAAGTTGATCATCTAAACAGTCCCATATCACCTAAAGAAATAGAAGCAGTTATTAATAGTCTCCCAACCAAAAAAAGCCCAGGACTAGATGGGTTTAGTGCAGAGTTCTATCAGACCTTCAAAGAAGATCTAATTCCAGTTCTTCACAAACTATTTCACAAAATAGAAGTAGAAGGTACTCTACCCAACTCATTTTATGAAGCCACTATTACTCTGATACCTAAACCACAGAAAGACCCAACAAAGATAGAGAACTTCAGACCAATTTCTCTTATGAATATCGATGCAAAAATCCTCAATAAAATTCTCGCTAACCGAATCCAAGAACACATTAAAGCAATCATCCATCCTGACCAAGTAGGTTTTATTCCAGGGATGCAGGGATGGTTTAATATATGAAAATCCATCAATGTAATCCATTATATAAACAAACTCAAAGACAAAAACCACATGATCATCTCGTTAGATGCAGAAAAAGTATTTGACATGATCCAACACCCATTCATGATAAAAGTTTTGGAAAGATCAGGAATTCAAGGCCCATACCTAAACATGATAAAAGCAATCTACAGCAAACCAGTAGCCAACATCAAAGTAAATGGAGAGAAGCTGGAAGCAATCCCACTAAAATCAGGGACTAGACAAGGCTGCCCACTTTCTCCCTACCTTTTCAACATAGTACTTGAAGTATTAGCCAGAGCAATTCGACAACAAAAGAAGATCAAGGGGATACAAATTGGAAAAGAGGAAGTCAAAATATCACTTTTTGCAGATGATATGATAGTATATATAAGTGACCCTAAAAATTCTACCAGAGAACTCCTAAACCTGATAAACAGCTTTGGTGAAGTAGCTGGATATAAAATAAACTCAAACAAGTCAATGGCCTTTCTCTATACAAAGAATAAACAGGCTGAGAACGAAATTAGGGAAACAACACCCTTCTCAATAGTCACAAATAATATAAAATATCTTGGCGTGACTCTAACTAAGGAAGTGAAAGGTCTGTATGATAAGAACTTCAAATCTCTGAAGAAAGAAATTAAGGAAGATCTCAGAAGATGGAAAGATCTCCCATGCTCATGGATTGGCAGGATCAACATTGTAAAAATGGCTATCTTGCCAAAAGCAATCTACAGATTCAATGCAATCCCCATCAAAATTCCAACTCAATTCTTCAACGAATTGGAAGGAGCAATTTGCAAATTTGTCTGGAATAACAAAAAACCTAGGATAGCAAAACGTCTTCTCAAGGATAAAAGAACTTCTGGCGGAATCACCATGCCAGACCTAAAGCTTTACTACAGAGCAATTGTGATAAAAACTGCATGGTACTGGTATAGAGACAGACAAGTAGACCAATGGAATAGAATTGAAGACCCAGAAATGAACCCACACACCTATGGTCACTTGATCTTCGACAAGGGAGCTAAAACCATCCAGTGGAAGAAAGACAGCATTTTCAACAATTGGTGCTGGCACAACTGGTTGTTATCGTGTAGAAGAATGCGAATCGATCCATACTTATCTCCTTGTACTAAGGTCAAATCTAAGTGGATCAAGGAACTTCACATAAAACCAGAGACACTGAAACTTATAGAGGAGAAAGTGGGGAAAAGCCTTGAAGATATGGGCACAGGGGAAAAATTCCTGAACAGAACAGCAATGGCTTGTGCTGTAAGATTGAGAATTGACAAATGGGACCTAATGAAATTCCAAAGTTTCTGCAAGGCAAAAGACACCGTCAATAAGACAAAAAGACCACCAACAGATTGGGAAAGGATCTTTACCTATCCTAAATCAGATAGGGGACTAATATCCAACATATATAAAGAACTCAAGAAGGTGGACTTCAGAAAATCAAATAACCCCATTAAAAAATGGGGCTCAGAACTGAACAAAGAATTCTCACCTGAGGAATACCGAATGGCAGAGAAGCACCTGAAAAAATGTTCAACATCCTTAATCATCAGGGAAAAGCAAATCAAAACAACCCTGAGATTCCACCTCACACCAGTCAGAATGGCTAAGATCAAAAATTCAGGTGACAGCAGATGCTGGCGTGGATGTGGAGAAAGAGGAACACTCCTCCATTGTTGGTGGGAGTGCAGGCTTGTACAACCACTCTGGAAATCAGTCTGGCGGTTCCTCAGAAAATTGGACATAGTACTACCGGAGGATCCAGCAATACCTCTCCTGGGCATATATCCAGAAGATGCCCCAACTGGTAAGAAGGACACATGCTCCACTATGTTCATAGCAGCCTTATTTATAATAGCCAGAAGCTGGAAAGAACCTAGATGCCCCTCATCAGAGGAATGGATACAGAAAATGTGGTACATCTACACAATGGAGTACTACTCAGCTATTAAAAAGAATGAATTTATGAAATTCCTAGCCAAATGGATGGACCTGGAGGGCATCATCCTGAGTGAGGTAACACATTCACAAAGAAACTCACACAATATGTACTCACTGATAAGTGGATATTAGCCCCAAACCTAGGATACCCAAGATATAAGATATAATTTGCTAAACACATGAAACTCAAGAAGAATGAAGACTGAAGTGTGGACACTATGCCCCTCCTTAGATTTGGGAACAAAACACCCATGGAAGGAGTTACAGAGACAAAGTTTGGAGCTGAGATGAAAGGATGGACCATGTAGAGACTGCCATATCCAGGGATCCACCCCATAATCAGCATCCAAACGCTGACACCATTGCATACACTAGCAAGATTTTATTGAAAGGACCCAGATGTAGCTTTCTCTTGTGAGACTATGCCGGGGCCTAGCAAACACAGAAGTGGATGCTCACAGTCAGCTAATGGATGGATCATAGGGCTCCCAATGGAGGAGCTAGAGAAAGTAGCCAAGGAGCTAAAGGGATCTGCAACCCTATAGGTGGAACAACATTATGAACTAACCAGTACCCTGGAGCTCTTGACTCTAGCTGCATATATATCAAAAGATGGCCTAGTTGGCCATCACTGGAAAGAGAGGCCCATTGGACTTGCAAACTTTATATGCCCCAGTACAGGGGAACACCAGGGCCAAAAAGGGGGAGTGGGTGGGCAGGGGAGTGGGGGTGGGTGGATATGGGGGACTTTTGGTATAGCATTGGAAATGTAAATGAGCTAAATACCTAATAAAAAATGGAAAAAACAAAGACAGCATTGCTTAGACTGCAGACCCCTAGTTATTAATGGATACCTTTACTTTTCTGTTTTGCCAGCACTATGCATTGCCTAACACAGACAGTTTCAAAAAATGAAAAGAGAATGGTCGGATGAATGAATCATGAGACAAAACACCCTTCCCTCCCTTCTTCTATCCCAGCTGTGATACGAACTAGCTAGAGAGGATTCAGTCTCTAAGTCCTGTCTAACCTTACCCTGTCTAGTGCGTAGTTTTTTGTTTTTTTCACATGAGGTCCTACTATGCACCAGGCTTGGTCCTCAGCTCACTTTCCTCCTATCTTAGCCTCCCAAGGCTAGGTTTATAGCTATCAGCCACTTGGTACGAGATGTCTGTAGCCCACTCCTAACAGTGGCTGTGGTGGGGAGGGGGAAAGCTTTGTTTTGTTTTAATAAGAGAGTTTGATTATTGATTGACTTGTTAAGCTAATTATGAGTGTGATAATTTTATGCAGTGTAAATGTGTAGTTCTTATTTTATACAATGATGTGAGATCTATTACTGACATTAATTCTGATGTTCAAATAATTCTAGGCTGAGCCTTCAAGCTGTATCTTTTGACATGACCAGATTGCCAGTCTCTGAGTCATCCCTTGCTTTCCTGTAACTAAGACAGTGTGGTCACTGTGTGGCTTTTTCATCCCTGACAAAACACAGCAAGTCATGCTGACAGACACCTGTATTGGGAAGCCAGCAGTCAGCTAGTTGCTGAAAATTATCAAAGTGCAATTCCATATCCATCTCTTGCACAGAAAGAAGCTGAAACAGGAGTAGGGAAGCATCTATAGAGATGGCTCACGGTTCTCAGGTCTTCGGGTGACTAACAACAGGAAGATCCTTACTGTGGGAATAGGGAGGAGGCCAGACACAGTTTGGTGCTCTGGAGTTGAACATATCCCAAGAACTTGTGTCACTATCACCTGTAATGGGGTGCACAATGGTAGTCACAAAGCCAGAGTTTGCCCCAAACAATCAGCCCCTGGAAGTTCCCTTATATAGAAGAGGCTTGTGCTTCCCAGGAGGGAACATCACATGCTATTAGCTGGCTTCATATGTAAGTTATATTCTATAGTATCTTTCCTGCAAAGCACTCAAAGCTTTTGTTTGTCCTCAAACTTGGTTTGTAGTTATCATGACCTTGAACTCCTGACCTGACCTCTGCCTCACAAATGCTGGGATCAGAAACATTCACCATCATATCTTGCTTTCAAAGCACTATCAAAGATGTTTTGAAAATATATTTTTTTAACATCAAAAATGTTTACAACTTGAGTCATAGGTGGGAACATTTTTTTTAAATTGACACAATGTTGTATATATAACATATCATCTATGGAACTTTTTTATAAAGGTAAAGTTATTCTAAAATTAGTTTATAAATTAAAAAATTAAGATCATTGGCAAAAAGCTATAGCTGGACTGGTTCTAGGTCCTGGGGAGAAACTACTGTTATTGTTTTTCTAAAAGGATATAGTAGTGAACCATTTATCTTTACAACCTCATCAAAGAGAGAAGCTTCTATTTGCTACCCATGGTGACTAACACAGAGATGTACAGCTGACCAAGGTGCAGAAAACAAGAGACTGTGGGGTTCTTGGCCCTAAATAGAAAGTCTGTATCATATCCCCTTCTCCCTAGGCTCAGAGATCATTGCAGGAGACCGGGTGGATAGAGTATAAAAGACAGAGACAGTGAATTTCTACAAGAAAATGGTGTCTTCTGGACACAGCGTGGCAGCTGCACATATAATTTCAACATTTACACATAAGAAACATGCAATCCCATGACAGACCAAATACCAGCCTGGAGATAGGAGATGGGCACAGAATCCTACCCCTAGCAATGGAGTTATTGGCAATTTTTAGCTTCTGGAAAAGAGGAGACCATTTTCTCCAAGACTGTAGAGGTGGTAAGTCAACTACATTCTAGTGGAAGGCCACGCATTCAGGAATATTTGGTCAGCACAAATTAGTGTTGAAGATTTAAGAGGGACACAAAATTAGGTGAGTATGGATCTGGGGATTATTGGGGATGAATATGACCAAACATAATCATTGAAATGCTTAAAACTCTAATGCAAACTAAAAACATTTACATTTTATGTGATCATTTATAGTACAGTGGTAGATGATAGGTCCCAGCATAATCCCAGTAGCCTGTTAATGTACTGCTCTGCGTGATAGTAGAGTCAATGTGGTGGAGGACTTTGATATGGAAGGTGATCCTGGGTTGTGTGGAAAGGCCTGAACTGATTGTGACAATCGTTATGAGAGAGAGCAAGAGGGTGAAGTGAGGGGGGAGGAAGGGGGAGAGAGAGGGCGGAGGGGATGGAGATGGGGAGGAGGAAGGGAAGGAGAGGACAGAGGGGAGAGGAGAAAGAGGCTTTATTCTTGTCCTTTAAAATCATGGAACAAGTCACAAGCCAAGGAATTTAGTTGTGAGATCTATTCTCTCCAGAGTCTATCAAAGGCATGGAGTCCCGCTGACTCCTTGATTTTAAATACCAACTTTAGATTCCCTAGTTTCTCACCTGCAAACCTAAGTGAATATTGCTTCTGCTGCAAGATATGTGGATATTTGTTACTGTAGAAATAGGAAACCAATACAGTTTTTTAAAATTTCCCACATTTTTGTTTGATTGCTTTCTGTATCAAGTTCTCTTTTGTATAACCCCTTTCACTATCTGTGCATGTGAAGACACAACTACAACCACAGTGTGTTCTTTTCTTCTCCACCCACTTTCTCTTGTTCTTGCTGTTCCTGCTTTCTGAATCTTTGTGTGTGTAAGGCATGTCCATGGTGTGTGTGTGTGTGTGTGTGTGTGTGTGTGTGTGTGTGTGTGTATGTGTGTGTACATTGTACATGCCAAGTGGAAGTCAGGGGCGTTGGTTATCACCTTCTACTTTGCTTGAGACTGGGGCTTTTCTTGTTCACGGCCTCAAATAACCAGGCTAGCTTATGCACCAGTTTCTGGGGTTTCTCCCATCTCTTCTTGGGAGTTCTGACTTTATTAGGTGATGCATAGATGCTGAAGATCTGAACTCAGGTCCTCAGGCTTGCACAGTAAGCATTTTACTCACTGAGGCATCTCTCCCAGGCACTGAGCCATCTTCCCCAGCACGAATCCCTCAAGCTGCTTCTGTAGTTTAAGGCTTAGGTTTAAGCATAGTCTCTCTCCTTTGTTGTTGCTGTAGTTGTTTCCTTTTCTATTCTGAGACAAGGTGTCTCTGTGTAGCCTGGGCTAGAGTTCATGGCCTGTGAGTGCTCTGCCCCAGCCTCTGCAATTATAGGATATGTCATCTGCCAAGCTTAGCCTGGAGTTTCATTGAGTGCTGTAATTGTGCTCTCCTTGTCCTAAATATGCATTCACATAAGCTGGAAGCCTTGCCAAGTGCAGGCCTTCTGTAGGCTTTTCTGTGCAGATGGAGTGTGGATCCCCATTCTGCAAGCTGCATAGCTCCCCACAGGAAGTTTTGCAGAAATGAAAGTGCCGATACACCACACTTGACCTTGAAAATGACTCATAGTTCAAACCCCATTATTCCTGTTCATAAACAGCCATTCAGAAGCTGCCTCGACGTGGACACATCTGGCAGGGGAGTGCCCAGGTGGGGCTGACAGAATGGTGTTCCTCGTTCATGTCATCTTCACTTTCCTATATATAAGTGATCTGATTTTCCACACATGTATCAATGGCCTAGAGGGTTCCATGCTTTGGGCATGAGAGGGGATGGGCTTCAGATAAGTAAAGTATAGTGGCCTGATTAACAGCTTTCATTGAATTACAGGGTTGTGCCCAATCCCATAATCCAGAATAAACTATGGAGCCCTCATAGAATCATTGACTTGTAGCAAGAACAATTGTGTCTCCCACATTCGCTTCAAGGTGCTAAGACCCAGTGAACTCCAGAAGGATGGAGCTGTGGAAACTGTCCATCTGCTTCTCATTGACAGAACCTTCTCTCGTGCTGTTGATTGGCCAAACACACACTACCTTACTGCCCTTCAGTCAGCTCTGGACATTCAGGGCTCTCCCTTCTAGCCAAAAGGGTGTTTCTGTCCAAGTTTCATGTTGAGAGCCCTCAAGATGCTGAGAGGTGAGCTCTCAGGAGGTACATTCACTGTGGGATGGCCTCCAATTCTAGTGCTTCCCCCATCTCATCTCTCCATCTGTCTGAAGGGTACTGTGTTTCTGGGATTTTTTTATTTTTATTTTTTTTGTCCTCTGATATGTGTTGATAAAAATGTTCAGGGCCACTGGGCAGTGGTGGAGCACAACTTTAATCCCAACACTTGGGAGGCAGAGGCAGGTGGATTTCTGAGCTCGAGGCCAGCCTGGTCTACAGAGTGAGTTCCAGGACAGCCAAGGCTACACAAAGAGACCCTGTCTCGAAACAACAACAACAACAACAACAACAACAACAACAACAACAACAACAACAACAAAAATGCAGGGCAGGGCTGGAGAGATGGCTCAGCAGCTAAGAGCTCTAACTGCTCTTCCAAAGGTCCTGAGTTCAAGTCCCAGCACCCACATGGTGGCTCACAACCATCCCCAATGGGATCTGATGCCCTCTTCTGGTATCTGAAGACAGCTACAGAACTAATGAAATAAATAAATCAATCTTTAAAAAATATGTGGGGTGAAAACAACTTGGAAAAGGAGAAGTGTGGTTCATGCCATGAACTTGACAGAATCTCACTGGGGAGAATGGCCTCTTGGCATGCCTGCTGGGGAGTGTCTTGGTTACACTTACTGAGGCAGGAAGAGCTGCCCACTGTTAGTGGTACCACTCCCCAAGTGGAATTCTGGGCTGTGCAAATGGAGAAAGGCAGCTGAACTGTTCTAGGCTATGCATGTGATATGACCAGTTGTTCTTAGACCCTGTTGCTCAATTTACCTCTCATGATGGACTTGAATTCTGAGTGAAAACAAACCTTTTCTCCCTCATGGTGTTTTTATTGTGGTGTTTTCTTCTTTTTCTTCTCTTTTCTTTTCTTTTCTTTTTTCTTTTTGTTTTTCATCTCTTTATGTCTCTGTCTCTGTGTATGTACCTTTCCCTCCTTCTATCTGTCTTGGTGTCTCTGTGTCTGTCTGTGTCTGTCTCTGTGTGCGTGTGCGTGTCTTGCTCAGTGGCTCTAGCTAGCCTAAAACTCACTATGTAGACCAGGTTGGAGTTAAAATCAGAGATTCTCCCACCTCTCCTCAAGTGTTGAGTTTAAAAGCATGAGCCACCATGCTTAGTTTGGTCTGGGTATTTTATCACAATAACAGAAAAAAACAAAACAAAACAAACACTGAACAAGAAACCACAAGCCATGCTTTATTGTCTGAAGAACTTGAGTTGACACAATGCAACTGTCCAGTGTCTGCCTCTTTACTCTCATACAGGCCATCCAGCCTGGGCTGTAGATTAACATGGAACCCATTTGTCATTATGAGATGTTTGATAGAGATAATTACTGGAATAAGAGAAAACAAGATTTCCCCTGATAGAGGAACTGTGAGGAATTTTAAGACGATTGGGGAAGCCATTGTTCCCATTTCGAATCATTCTGAAGGCATTATTGGTATATCCTAGGATGGATGAATTAGGGATGAGATGAAAAAATTCTCTGCCCAAGTTTAACCACATATCATACTGGCCAAAGATGTGACCAGTTTCTTATCATGTCTAGGGGAGGTGGCTGAGTTATGGTGGTAGCCTCCGTTAGGTCAACTGGACCACAGAATGTGAAGGATGGTTAAGAAGCAGGGAAATGGCCTGAGATCTTGGCATGACTACTGCTTGAAGACGTTTCTACATGCCATTAATGGATATAGGAGCATCAGGGCAGTCAACATTATATCCAGCATCAAGGGAATGCTGGCTGGCTGGGCTACAGTAAAGTCTGTATTTCCTGGGAAGCTAGTCACAGACATTAGTTTCCCATTTGAAAGTGGGGGCATTGCTGTTCCATGAGTTTTATCTGAGGATGTTCATAACCATAGAGCCATGATGGTGACCTACCATCTACCCCATCTGCCTGGAGGCTTAGCAACCACAAACCAGATGGACCACATCTGTGTCCTTTAATCTTTTTTGTTTGTTTTGTTTTGTTTTTTGTTTTTTGAGACAGGGTTTCTCTGTATAGCCCTGGCTGACCTGGAACTCACTTTGTAGACCAGGCTGACTTTGAACTCAGAAATTCGCCTGCCTCTGCCTCCCGAGTACTGGGATTAAAGGAGTGCGCCACCACACCCGGCTCATCCTTTAATCTTGACATGTCCCCATATTCATCCTTATAAATCAGAGAACCAAGAGAGGAGGTGGCCCCAGGGAAATGCTCTGGGCATCTTCCTCTGGCTGTGACAGGAGTGGTCCAGTGGGGAAGCCCCTCTTACCTAGTCACCATGGTACAATGAAATTCCGAAACAATGCAAAGGAGATGCTCTTCTGGAGGGGCAATCAGGTTTCCTGGAAAGGCAATGAGATACCATTTATCTACTGAGAACTCTAGGGATGTAAAAAGGTGGAGTCCAACCTGTAGCATAACCACATATCTAAGTCAAGCTCTAGGGCAACACCTTTTAAGCTTTGTTGTCAGCCTACATACCTATACCTACACTTCCTCATATAGGCCAAAGGCTGTAAGGTAAATACCAGAAGAACCTCTGCTGGGCTCCAGACATGGATATAATGCTACTTCTAGCTGTTCATCTATCTCAGCACTCATTACCAAACACTGTGAATTTCCTGCTGCTACTTGCCTTTCTTCTCACTAGAGCCCAGCTAGCATTGGATCCTAGAAAGAACTGAGATGCTAGCAGTTTTCTGGATCAGCAGAAAGAATCTGAACCTAGAGGAGGTAGCTCTGTCCCTCAACCAACTATGGCCAGCACCATACTGGGGAAGCCTGGAGACAGACCTCATACACAAATGTCCTTTTGACTCAAATCCTAATCACCTTGTGTCTGCCCTTCCACTATCCCTTGCTATCCTCTGCTCCTAAGCCCACCAGGCAGCAAGGACAGGACCTAGGGAACCTGAGAGGCTTGATCTCAGACAGTTGTAGTTTGACTCTTCCAGGAGCTTTCAACAGTCACCACTACATTAAGGCCAGGCACAGGCAAATTGAGGGGTCCCCAACACTACACCCTAGTGTGGTTTTGGTGTCATTTGCATGTCAGACTCAAAGGCAACAAAGATGACTGCCTACTCAAATTTTCTGGTCATACCCAATATGGAATCTCTATGGATGACAAGCATGTGGGATCTTTCAAAAGCTGATGGGGGTTTTATAGAGGCCCAGTGAGTAGGACAGGTATGCAGGGATGAGGCCCCATGGGGCTGTCCCTGCAGTTTAGTCAGTTCATGCTGTCTCTCACAGTTCTATTCTCTCAGACTGAGTTCTCACTGCCTGGTTTGAATGTCACTCTCCCCTAACCACACTCCTCTCTTCAACCTGTCTCCAATCCCACCCACCCTTTCACAACAGCAGTCATTGTTCCCTTCCTCTTCTGTTTGAGATATGATCAGAGAGCCCTTAGGATGGGCCAAGTACTGCACTTTCAGACTCTTTATTTCCTGCTTATAATTACCAGGAACCAGGCCCTCAGGTGCTTTTTTTTGGGAAAAACAAAACTCAAACTTACCAGCTTGTAATAAGGTGCAGAGCAAATATTTATTCACCTGAACTTACAGCAAGCATATCTTGTCTACATTCCCAAGTTCTCAGAAAAGCTAGGTGCATATCCGCAAATGCCTTGTGTTTAAACAAGAACGTGTGTAAGTATGTGTGGGTGTGTGAAGGTGTGTGAATGTGCATGTCTGTGGCAATATGCATGCCTGTGAGTGTTAATATATGTGAAGATGCATGAGTGTACATGTCTACAAAGGTGTGACAGTGTGTTCCTGAATGTACTTGCCTGTAAATGTCTGTAGGTGTATATGTCTGCAAAGGTGTATGAGTTTATATGTCTGTGAGAGAACATCTGGGAGGTTTACTATGAGAGTGTGTGCATAGGGGAGTTAAGCATTGTACATGTGTGGATGTATTGTGTGTCTCTGAGGTTCCAGTCCATATGTGGGTTAGATCAAGCACTTCATAGAAGGAATAGAGTTGAACAGTAGCAAATCTGATGATGATGACTTTACTGAAATCCAAAATTAGGACTGGACAGGATGGGCCATCTGACATCTGTGTGGCAAATGAAATAAACTCTACTGAGTAGGCTGGGCACCTGACAGTGGCTACCCACTTCCCTGGGGGTCTCCTTTTTCTCTGGGTTCATTGACTACTGGCCCACAAGGACAAAGGGTTTGGAGGGCCCATGAGTACAAATGGTAATAATGACATAACGGACCAGCTTCGGGGAGACTGATCAGCTTTGCTTGGGGCGATTCAAGAATTATATAGCTTTGGGTTAAGGGGATAGGAATATCCATAGTGGACAAAGGTCATTGACTGAAGGCTAATGGACAGAGGTTCTCATTAGCACGGTGGAGGTGTTTCAGGAATCCCAGGTGCTAGCTTAACAGGTTCTTATCCCAGGAAAGGAAGCTGAACCTGTAATCTAACCAAGGCTGCATGGCATTCTGCAGGTATAGGGTGTGAGGTCTGGGATGCTCCAGGTTGAGAAGAGGAAGCCTCATTGACAAAGGGAGTTGGCCATTTTGCACCAAGCTCATAAGGCTATCCGGACAATGGTAGACTTTGACTTTAATATCAGATCAACGCTCCCCTGCCCCTTCCCTCCCATCCCATCCAATCCCATCCCACCCCACCCCACCCCATGCCATCCCATCCAATCTTACCCCACCCCATACCACTCTATCTCACCCCACCCCACTCCACCCCATCTTATCTGCTTTTCCTCATAGTGCAAACTGGTCGGCATTTTCATTCCTTTTTTTTTTTTCTTTTCTTTTTTTCTTTTGACACAGATATCAAGTCCTGGTCAAACATGCTGAGCAGCTTGTTAAGAACTCGTGCTTGTGAAGACTACTTTCTACTTCCACCTATTTCGAGGCCTACTTGCCTCAGAACTCACTCTGAGGACTAAAGAGACAATCCACGGGGACAAAGCCAGGATGAAGTGCGCCCGTGCAGTTACAGCTCTGCTCCCCATTATGCTCCATCCTTGCCTCCCTCCCCTCCTCTCCCTTGATGTTCATTGAAAATAGAAAATTACCTATGTAACCATTGACCTCCAGTTTATGAGTGAGGCATTTCTTCCCCGGCTGCACTGCTTGCCCTTGAACTCTTGACTAAACAGGTTAGAGGCAGCTTTTACGAGTGACCTCATATATTATGAAGCAAACACATGTCAGTGGCCCTCCAACCTTATCCTGACAAAAACACTTTTGTCTCTTTACCAAAGCTCACAGAAAAATGTTTTAATAGAACTATTTAAATAGCACACACGATGTCGTTAAGATTTTGACCTTAGATAAAGTAGTGCTTTAGGCCAACTAATTTTAATGTGTTGGCCATCTGACTGCCACAAAGACACGGCTACTTATTTTTTTTCTGGGTAAAGTGTAAAATAGCTGTCAAGCTAGCTCTTTGGGTGATAATAAGCATCCAATTATTACTAAAAGTGGTCCAGGCGAGCAGCCAGTCTTCTGAGAGACATTCACAGAGCTCTGTGTAGGATACAGCTGGGTTCAAGGGGAGAAAAATGTAAACATATATTACTGTGTATTGCACATCTGCACAGCAAGCTCTCCCCCATTGTCATTCCCTTTTTAAGGAAGAAGGAACTGAGCCCTCTTATAGGCAGACAGGCACCTGGGATGTCCAGTTCTCTTCTTCAACATAGGGCGGGATGGAACTTTTCTCCCTCTTTGATATTAATAACATGCAATTTCCATGTGCAAGTAGTTTCCTCATCAGCAAGAAAGGAAAATCAGCGTGTAGCCCATAATCTGCTGGGAGAATCTAACTAGTAATGTACACAATGCAATAATGTACACAAAGCTAGAGGGCGCAGTGTAGAGCGAGTGCTTCCTGCTAGCTGCCATTATCTTTATGGTGATGATTGTCGGCTGAGCCTCTTCAGTAGCTCTTGTTATATAAGTCTTGGTCAAACTTCTCAGTTATGCATTTCAGGCTCCTCTCTCACCCTGGTACTACTGTCATGGCTCAAGGAAACTGTGAAATGAAGCCATCTAAGTAACTCCTGGACTACGAAAAGGAATATAAGAAGATAGAGACAGAAGCCAAGACAGGAAAGGATGGGAGCTGCTTAGCCTCAAGTCACCTGGTCCCAATCAGGGTGGAACCTGCCACTACTGACCTAAATTAACCCCACAGGCTCCATCCAGCAGGGAGAACTCAGCCATTGGAGGCCAAGTGGATGGCAGTGCTACAATTAGCATTTGTCTTTGTGCCTATTGTTGGAGGCAGTCCCTAGTCATTCAGCCTTGGGTGAAATTACACTGAGAGAAGGCAAGCCCACCTACATCTCTCCCTGAATGCCACAGTATACACTGGACAAGATGCATGGTGCAGTGATGAACAAAGGAAAGCAGCAATAGGTGGAATGGAAGAAAAAAAAGACTGAGATTTGAAATATCACTAAACCCACACTGAGTCTCCTGTTTTCTCCATTTGATATCATCTAGCTTAAACATCTAGATTTAAACAGAGTTTATGAGCATAGCAAGAGTAAAGAGAAATTAAAAACCCTTTCATTTTCTGGTCCAAGGAAAGAGGAAAGGTTCCTGGGGTCATGCAAACTGACGGGAGCCTTTGGCTGGTAAATCTTTACTATTGCCACCGTGTGAGAATAAGACCACTACTACAATTTTGAGCCGAATTTGAATAAATAAATCTAATTAAATACTGGCCAGGATGGTGGACTCTGACCAGGTCTGTTTTAGGGTTCCTAGGCAGTGCTTATAAAGGCAAATGGTCAGGACACACATCCTGACATAATTCGTACCTACATCCCTTCGGCCTATATGTGATCAAGCATATTCAGTGCACTCGGGCCAACCAAACTTGTTTAGGGAAGTGAACGCATGTGGCTTGTTATCCTATCTGAACAACGGTCCCCAGCATCTCAGGAGGTATCCATCCTTGGGCAAGAGGCTTACAGGTTAGAGACATTTTTGTTTTATAGATCTCCTAGGCACGGTAATTAAAACTGAAAATATAACTTTGACTCCCATACTTTCCCACCCCAACATCCAAGCAATATCACAGAGTCATGAGCAACAGCAAACGGTACAGCACTACTTAGAGTTCTAGGGATGGGAACGCTTCCCATGGACTAGAAAAGCCATGGTCTTTAAAGAGTGGCATCTCCTTGTCAGTTTTAACTTGACATGACTTGCTCTCTGCTTCAGTCTGTTCTTGGTTATTATATTAAAACACTTGAGGCAGGCTAATTTTATTTTTTTTAATTTTATTTATTTGTGTTTTTATTTGTGGGTGTGTGTATGTGCCCATGCATGTGGAGGTAAAACATTGATGGCGGATGTCTTCCTTACTAGTTTCTGACCTTATGTTTTGAGATGGGAGCTTTCATTGAACTTGGAGCTCACAGACTGGCTGTGCTGGCTGGGGCCACTGGTCCAGCAGTCCATCTGTTTCTGCCCCTCCCTCCCAGAAGTGGGGTTATAGACTGGGCTGCCTTGCCAGGGGATCCAAACTCAATTTCTCATGCTTGCACATTTCTCCAACCTCTTTGTGTGTGTGTGTGTGTGTGTGTGTGTGTGTGTGTGTGTGTGTGAGAGAGAGAGAGAGAGAGAGAGAGAGAGAGAGAGAGAGAGATTATTTAGTTTATAGTTTAGGCGATAAAAGTCTAAACAGCAAGGTAATAAGGTATATATACCCTTGAGAGGGCCATCCTTGGTTCTGTTATTTCATGCTGGAGAGGCTTTTTATAAACAAAGTCCTAAGGTGGTGCATGGCCAGAGGCAAGAAGCAGGCATGTCTGTCTGCCTGTTCTCTTGCCTTTTCTTGTAAGACATATTAGGATTCAAGCTCTATCCTAATGGCTTTACCGAATCTTAATGTATGACAAAGACCCCACCTCTATATATTAGAGTTAGGTAGGTTTTTTCCCCCGTCTTAATATCTGACCATGGGGATTAAAGTCAGATTCTATTCATTCACATTAGCCTCACGCTCTGTGTCATTGTGATTGTGCTGCAGGACTGTGCCAAAGACAGCTTTCTTTCTGAAAGTATATTGATATATTTAGTTAACATACAAAATAATGAATCTTGTTACATTTTCATATATACACTTATGGTTTGTCTGTATTTACCTCATCACTCTGATGCTTGTCTTTTTCTTTCCTCTTCCCCTAAAGAGAAAAATATTCTATTTTTTAAAAAATAGTAAACATTGGCTGCTTTAGTTACTACTGCTACTTGCAGGAACGTTGTTGTACTAAGACTTGATTCATGTTCTAAGGAGGTCCTCTGAGCAATGGGAGAAAGAAACTGTTCATGACACACCGAGTCAGACAGCAATGCCAGATCTGTAGGAACTGACTTGAACCAGAAGTCCAGGAAATGAAGACAGGCCAGATCCCAAGGGCAGAGCTGGGCCAGACTGGTTATGTGCTGCAATAAAGCAAGCAAAGTGCAAATTTTACTCTTGGACCTAGCTAAGACATAAAGTATCATACGTAATGTTGAAAATATCCAGGATGTGATCCAAAACAACTTGACAAAGAAGAATATCAGTGTATAAAGGAAAGGCTAACCAACAACTGCCAAGCCAAAGGTGACACCAAAACCAATGCCACCTAGTCATACTTTATTGCAATTATTGTAATTTTCAGTTACCAAAAAATAACTTGTCTGATTCTTTTCTCTACTGTCTGTTCCTTTAAGAAGACATTCAACTTTTCCGCTGATTTCAAGAGAAGTTGGCCTTACTTTATGGAACGTGGTTATGAAACCAGAGTTCCCAGTAGTTTTAACCTAGGGCCTTCTTTTTCATAACCAGCTGTTTCAAAGAAAAATGACACTTGGAATGTAGGCTTTAGATTAATAAGAGCAGAAAAAAATACTGTGAAGAAAAGGAGAGAGTGGGGGGATAATGCTGCCAATCAAAAATGACTCCATGTAGGGAGCTTTTCTGGGAAGATGAGATTTGAGGGGCTGGGGAGGTGGTAAAGAGCTCATCCTGCTCTTGCAGAAGACCTGAGTTTGTTCCCAAGCACCTACATCAGGATGTCGGGATGCTCACAACTGCCTGGAACTCCAGCTCGGAGGAGTCTGACACCCTCTGGCTTCCATGAGCACACCCGTGTACACACACACACACACACACACACACACACTGACATCTCTCCCCTTTCCCTCCAAGTACTGGTTTCCTTTAGGGATGCATTTGTTTGCTTTTCAGTTTGGCCACAGATGATTTTCAAGAGCTGAGGGACGTCCCCATGAGAAGTGGCCCAGGATGGTTCAGTGACAGCTGTACCTGTAGGAATAACGTGTCAGCTCTGAGACAAGAACCATGGATCTGTTCACCCTGTGTGTTCTGAACTTTCTACAGGACACAGACATAGAACACAATACAGAGAGGATTTGAGGGAGTGGGAGAGACAGAAAGCATTGCAGCCTCTGAAGGTCCCAGGCCAGACAGCCTCTCCCTCACCCTAGGCAGCTCCTGAATGTGTATCTGGAGACAGTACTTGTGAGGGCCATGGAGGAGCTAGGTGTCCTCTCATCCAGAGGTGGCGGAGCTGAGCCCTGGCCAGCTGCACACTTCCCACCTCCACTGGGCGTGGCGGTCTCGACCAGGTGAGTCAGGTCTGTGCTGCTGCATGGGTCCCTGCTCTCTCCACCCCCGCTGTGAGCACCCTTCTCTCACCTGTTGTTTGTGCCATCTCAGGCTCAGGTTTTGGGTTTCTTTGGTTGTTTTTTTGTTTTGCATTGTTTTTGCTTTTTAAAGTGTTTCTTTCTCCTCTGTACAAGTTACTCAGTTGATCTTCACACGGGCCTTCTTGTGTTCACCCCGGCCTCATTGCTGACCTTTGAGGTTTCCTATTCTACCTCTGAATCCATTTTTTTAAATTTAATTTAATTTTTTTTTTTACTTATTCACTTTACATCTTGCTCACTGCCACCTCCTGGTTACCTCCTTTCACAATATTGCCCCATACCCCTTCCCCTTCTCCTCTGAGTGGGGCCCCCCAGGCATTCCCCCAACCCTGGCACCTCAAGTCTCTTCGAGGCTATGGGCTTTCTCTGCCACCAAGGCCAAACAAGGCAGCCTAGCTAGTAGAAAATATCCCACAGACAGGCAACAGCTTTCAGGATAACCCCTGTCCAGTTGTTTGGGACCTACATGAAGGTCAAGCTGCACATCTGCTACATATGAGTGTAGAGGCCTAGGTCCAGCCCATGTATGTTCTTTGGTTGGTGGTTCAGACTCTGAGGGTCCAGGTTAGTTGACTCTGTTGGTCTTCCTGTGGAGTTTCTATCCCTTTCAGGGCCCGCAATCTTTCCTTCTATTCTTTCATATGTGTTCCCAAGCTCCATTCACTGTTTGGCTCTGAGTGTCTGCATCTGTCTGAGTCAGTTGCTGGGTGGAGTCACTCAGAGAACATACTCCTGTCAGACTTTGAGAATGGGTTGCCTCACCCAGGATGATATTCTCAAGTTCCATCCGTTTGCCTGCAAATTCATGATCTATTGGTTTTTAATAGTTGAATAATATTCCATTGTGTAGATGTACCACATTTTCTTTATCCATTTTTCAGTTGAGAGACATTTAGGTTGCTTCCAGTTTCTGGCTATTATGGATAAAGCTGCCATGAACACAGTTTAGCAAGTGTCTTTGTAGGATGTTGGAACATCTTTTGGATATATGCCCTGGACTGTTATAGCTGTGTCTTGAGGTAGAACTAGTCCCAGTTTTCTGAGAAAATGCCAAATTGATTTCCAAAATGGTTGTACAAATTTTCACTCCCACTAGTAATGAAGAAGTGTTCACTTTGCTCTACATCCTTGCCAGCAATGTTCTATCTCTTGAGTTTTTAATCTTAGCCATTGTGATGGGTGTAAGATGGGACCTCATAGTTGTTTTGATTTTCACTTCCCTGATTACTAAGGACTTTCACTGTGTTATTCCTACCTATCCATGAGCATGGAAGATCTTTCCATCTTCTGATACCAATTTTTAATGTTTCCTCTTTGGCTGCTGTGAAATGGCTGTCCTTAGAGGAAGGCAAAGACCTTACAACAACTGACAAATTCTTCTGATTCAATTCTCTAAAGGGGGATATTCAGGACCTATTCAGGGTCCCACCACTGCAGTTACTGAGCTAGTTTAGAGGACACAGACCTTCCGTGCTGCTCATTGTGGTAGAATTTCTATCTAGACTCAGAAGGGAACTAGCTGTGCTATTGGACTTCTGTCCCAACTCTTGGTCCTCCTCAGGCTCTGATTTTCTGTGTTGGTTTTTGTAATTAATGTGTTGATGGCAGGCATGCTGAGAGTCCGCTGAGGGAAGCAGAGATCCTAGCTGTATCTTGTACAACAGAGAAGAAGTGTGGCTGTTGATAGAATCAGCTATGTGTGGTCTCTCAAGGTAATAGTGGAGCCCCCCACCCCCCACATCATATGGAGTTCCAGAGTAGATAGATGCCAACCCTTTGTCCTGCTGCTGGCCTGATGTAGGCCCTACATCCTTTCCTCTGTAGAAGTCACTGATTTAGTCTTCCTACTTTCTTTGTGCTCAGGGAGTAGCTCCATCTGTTTTTCCTCTTAGGCACATCCACCCACCACTCCTTCATGACACCCTCTAAGAAGCAGCTTTTTATGGCAGAGGATGAAGAATTCCCATAGAAGATCTATAGAAGATCTTCTTCCCCCTTACACACATCAGTGTGATTGCTGGACCATGAGATAAGAGCCCTTGTAGTTCTGAAAGAAAGTGCAGAGTACATTCCACCCAAGGCTTGATGTTGCCAGCACCTCAGATTTTCACCATGCTAACAGGTATGTAGTTGTAATTTCCATTTGCATCTCCCTTGTTGTCATTTTCACATGCTATTTTGTCATGTGTAGCCTCGTGTGTTTTTCAAAGTTAGGTTGTTTGATTTTATATTGTTGTGTTTTAAGTGTTCTTTGTATATTTTGATAATTGTCATGTATCTGAAATGCCTTTTGCAAATTGCTCCTCCCAATCTTTAATCTGCCTTCTTGTCCCATTGGCAATGTCTTTACAGAACCTATTTCCCAAGTGGGATCTTGATTGGGACTGCATTGAACCTAATGACCAATCTGTCCAGATAATAAATTACTAGTCTTCTATGTCTCATGAAGAACAAGCTGAGTGCTAGCAAAAGAGCTGTGTTGCTGGGCTAGGAAGGATGACTGAGTCACATCATTCATGACACATGTCATTTCTTCTTTCACTCTTCTGGCAGGTCTAAGTCACAGGCAGCCAAAGGCAGTTATCAGATCTTCCTCTGTCATGAGGCTGTCAACACACATCTCTGCACAGATGTGTATGCTGTGGTCTGTGACTCTACACAACAAGGAATGCTGTTATATGCCTCCTTCCTGGCCAATCAAACAGATTGGTCCCTTCTTCTCTGAAGTACAAAAGAAACCTTATTTTACTGCAGAAACCGAGGTTACATAACAGTATTGTAGCTATTGCAGAGATGGCTCCTTCCCAGCACTGGGTAATGTAGTAGCAGGCAGAAGCAGAAGGACGTGCAGACCAATAGCCTTTCATTTCTGGCATTAGCAGCTCCCTGTCCACCCCTGTGCTCTCTTCAAGGCTCACAGGGCTGGGTTCCATCTACCTCCTACCAATAGAGGCTTCTTTACATTTTCTTCTTAACTTAAAATTCTCAAGGATAAAATTAGGCCAGAGATCTGATGTTCCCTGGAAGCTGCTTCAACAGTGGGCGGCTATGGGCCATTAATGGCAATGATAAGTTAAAATAAAACTAATAAAATTGGCAATGAGTATGGGAAACAGAAGCCGTCCTGCTGCTGATCTCAATATCTTGTTATGTCTTTCTGTTTTGATAATTGCTTCAGGCCACACAGTTATATCTATATTTAAACTAATGTTTCATTTTTCTCACCTAAGTAAATCCTAATCTTCTCTGGTGACTTTTGACAAATGACAGGTGGCTCTATGGCCCAGCTCCTGCTACCCTCTTTGGAGGATGCTCTAGGAACAAGGGACCCCTCAGGTCCTTCTGTTTGCAAAGTGTTCTAGTCTCTCTGGAATAGTCAGGCAATGTGATCTGAGCTCTCCCTCCCTGGACAGCAAGCCCATTCTTGGCAGCCACTGAGCATGCTCATCTTGGCACTCTTGAGTGTGTGCCTAAGAAACAGTCAAATTAGAAGGGAAGGGAAGGGAAGGGAAGGGAAGGGAAGGGAAGGGAAGGGAAGGGAAGGGAAGGGAAGGGAAGGGAGAAGGGAAGGGAAGGGAAGGGAAGGGAAGGGAAGGGAGAAGGGAAGGGAAGGGAAGGGAGAAGGGAAGGGAAGGGAGAAGGGAAGGGAAGGGAGAAGGGAAGGGAAGGGAGAAGGGAAGGGAAGGGAGAAGGGAAGGGAAGGGAGAAGGGAAGGGAAGGGAGAAGGGAAGGCAGGGCAAGGCAAAAGAGCGAAACTCAGTTGAGGAGGGTTTATTTTGGCTCACAGTTCCGAGGATGCAGAGTCTATCATGGTTGGGATGTCATGACATGGATCAGCTTGGCTTTTCTTACGACCAGAAAGCAGAGAATAAAGAGTATCAATGTTCATCAGGCCTCCTCCCTCATCCTTTAATCTCTTTAGGATCCAGTTCATGGGATGGTTCTGCCCACATTGAGAGTTGATCTTTCTCCTTCAGCAAATCATCTGAAAAGATGCTGCAGACACACCCTGAAGTGTGCCTCATTAATACTGTGGATACTGAACCTCAATAAAGTTGGCAGGTGAAAATTAACCATTACAGCATTTAAAATAAGGCACCTAGAATGTGGAGCATCAGTTTTTCAGGAATGGTGTTCCAATGTTGGAATGGAGACAGAGGCCTCAGTTTCCCTGTTCCATTGAGGTCTGCTAGAGAGCATACATGCTATCATATTCACATGTGTCCTTGCTAGGCCTGTGTAGACCAGGGACCAGGCAGAACAAGGCAGAGTGTTAGGGTAAAAAGGTGAGAGTGAGGTGTCCAGAACATCCAATGTAGAAAAGAACTGTTGTGAAAATTAGGCTTTATCCTATGGCCAAGGTACTTTCAGCTTCTTCAGATGGTAGAACTAGAAGCAGTTACTAGGAAATGCTTGTTGTTCTCCATCTGTCACAGATAATAAGAAAAGGACAATTCAGGAGGGCAAAGTGATGTGCCTGAGCCTCCCGACCTGAGCCTTGTGATCTCTGTCCCTAGCCACCGAGAGCTACTTTTTTTTCAGTTGGGTGAGATTCCCACACAGAATCTTTTGTGTATATTTTGGCCCTAATAAATGTCAGGGCTGGTTTTCTTTAGAAAGCTCTCTTCAGGGGGGTTAATCTCATGCAGTTTTAATGAAAGATCATGTTTCTATTTTCTGGTGCTGTTAGTTACCACGAGCACAAACTTTCATTTTTAATGCAGCATGATTCACAGGAATGCTTGATTTTTTTTTTTAAAGTAAGAAAAAGTTCTCTGGTAAAAGCTTTAAGACAAAACTATATGAAGATAGGAAACAAACACGTTTAAAACATAAATGAGAAGTTGGTTTGGTATTTGTTTCCACAAAAGCAAAGCCCACCAGATCAACTACTGTTGTCATCCAGTTTCTGGACTTTGTTCTGAATATTTTTCTGTACCCTTGACTTCTGCCTCCAAGCAACATCCAGCTCTTCCAAAGCAACGAAGGGCCTGAGTGCAGAAGGGAGCTAGCAAAATGGCAATCGAGAAACTCAGAGGCATCTGTTAGTAGAACGTACAACCCTTTCTCCTTTGGGAACACTGCTGCAAAGCCTACTCTACCATCCGTTCTCACTTCCCATTCTGATTGATTCTGATTGATTCAGGCCTGAGGGCCTTCTCAGAGTAGGGCTCAGCCCTTCAGTCTTGTGCCACAGGCACAAGCACCATCTATGCTTTATCCATGGGAGCCCCAGCTACTATCAGGAAAGAGGCTAATGGTAGTGTGCCCAGGGATCCTTAAGAACCTCTTTGGAGGCCTCTTTTGTGTCCTCTTGGAAAACCAAGGAGAGCCCACATTTATAAACGGTAATAGACACCGCAAGCCTAAGAGAACACAGCCCTGGTTGTTTCTTATTCCCACTTAAAAGTTGAGGAAACTGGGTAGACTACTTCATTTGGGGAAATTGGCTGATGCCCTAGATCCATTGAAAGTGCAGAACCAGGAAAACAATCTGGACCAGTAGCTCTCAACCTGTAAATTGCACCCCTCTGTGTGTCAGATGCCCCTTTCACAAGGGTCAATTAAGACTTTTGGAAAATGCAGATATTTACGTTATGAGTCATAACAGTAGAAAGTTACAGTTATGAAGTAGAAACAAAAATAGTTTTATGGTTGGAGTGCACCACAACATGAGGAACTGTGTTGAAGAGGAACTGAATTGGGAAGGTTGAGAACCACTGATCCAAACTATTGGATCAAAGTCCACCCTTTCATCCATTGCCCAGACTACTTCAAAAATGGTACATGGGTGGTATTTTTGTCATCTGGAACAAGCTTTGTTAGAGAAGAGAGAACAAGCAGGATATTAGTAATGGGATGAGAAATCAGTACATCCATGTTGGACAAATGCTTGCTACTTCATATAAGGAAACACATACATCTGTGGTACAATCCAGTTGTTCTATTTTAGGTCATACACTAAAGAGAAATCCATGCTGCCAAAGGACACACACAAGGAAGGCATGGCTTTCTTAGTACTACTTATACCCAAACACCGAGGACCACCCATATGCCCATCAACAAAGAATGGGCAAGGTAATCACAGGAGAGCCATATAGTGGTGTGCAGCACACCAAGGTGTCAAGCAACCTTGGGATTGGTGGGACTTGCACTTTGGCAGACTTGTATGTTTTCCACTTTCTGCTGTAACTATTAAATGCTAAAATGTGGATTCAGTGACTTCAAGCAAGTAAGTTAGCAAACAGAACTCAGAGGCCTTTCACAGGAAGTTAGAGTATGAATCGTCAGGTATGGCTGCAAATGGGCACAGCAGGTTTCTGGGGATGCTGGCAGAATTGCAGCAATTGGATGGGCCCTCTATAGTGATTGGAAGAGCTAGAGTGAGTAGGGAGGCTTGCAGCTGGAATGGAGCCTCCTGTGCACAGCACTCAACTCCAGCCACTTTCCTTCTTCTTGGAATTCGATGTTCCTCCAGGGCCAGGCTCGGCTGGGCGATGCCTGTGCCTTACTCCTGAAGGTGGATGCTGAGGTTTTTGTAAATACCTGTGGAGAAGACAATAGCCCATTGATCCTCCAGGTCTGGGCCTACAGCAGGCTCCTCCTAGGTTCTGCTTCCTATGATTCCCTGGTTTTGTCAGTGCTAAGGGTCCTGCCTTCATGGTAGAGCTCCCAACTAGCAGGCATCTTGGCTTCTGAATTCTGTTGCTTCTGGATCTCACCCACGATACTGCACTCTCAGTACAGTCTTTTCCGGCTCAGTTTAAACATCTCCAGTGACAGAGGACTTGCTACATTGCACATAATCTCTTTAACCAAGAGATATTGGCTCCATCAAAGGTGTAAAGTTTATCTTTATGTCACCATGACATGGACATTCGGAGATTTGATAGGAGCTCAGCTTTGATGCAAAGGGACACTCTGAGGAGCTACATCCCTCTCAGCATCCCTGACACTGAGAACCTAATGTCCAGGAGATACTTTGCTGTGAATGCACTCCTGGGTGGGGTGAGATGAAGCCCAAATAAAATACCATTGTAGTTCATATCTTTATGGCAGGAAGAAGGCTGGGCTGTATGTGGATAGGAGATAGTGAACAGGATGGCCACTGAGAGCCTTTCAGTCTCAGAACCTTGATACACCATGAGAGATTATTGAATACCCTAAAGATGTTCCTAGGGCAATAACTATTTAATCGATATTAAAAATCAAAACCAGGGACTGGAAAGATAGTTCATCAGTTAAAAGCACATGTTTTCGTACACAGGATTTGAGTTCAGTTCCCAGTACCCATCTCAGCTGCAGGGAGAGCTGATGCCTCTGATCTGAGTGGACTTCTGGACTCACATATACACACCCCACCCAACTACCCATATACACATAATTTAAGGTAAATTTTTAAAAAGAAGAACCAGACTATGTTTTTTGAAGCACTTATTTGGAATTTATTTCACCCTATAAATAAATGCATCTATTTTCCAACTGAATGGACCAAACTGAATAACAGCAGTGGCATTTTCATTTGTCTCCATATCACCTGGTTTTCAAGAAGACAGGACTCACATGCCGTGAAGCCATTGATAAATGACACTTCAGACCTAAGTGGAGATAAGAGTTGTGAAAATAGCTTTACTTTCTGGGCTATCAAAGGACTCCAAGGGTACTAAGGACCGTTTTAGAATCTCTGGTTTAGTGTTTAAAAAAATATACTTTGGCATCAGACTGACTGTCCGGATTCAATCCTATTTCCCTCATCTCAGATGCAGTCCACACATTCAATGTGGTCATCCTTGTAGCAGATACCCACTGTATTCTCTGTCCTAATTACATAGTGGACTGATTAATATTGCTTGACTGATATTCAAACAATTCAAGCAGAAGATTTGAACTTCCCACAGGAGAATTCAGAACATTCGGTAATGGAGACTTCAGGCCACTAGAGTATGTCAATCTTGTTTCACGTTCCCAAGCAATTCATATGGAAGAAATCTTGCTTAAGTATGGGACTTTGCTATCAAGATATTGACTTCCTGGTCAAAAGACAAGTGACTCCATCATTTTGAGACTTGGGTCCATTTCCCTCTTGGCTCATTTTGACTCTTCAATAAAATGAGATTCCTAAGACTTCCTCTCTCTCATGGATTTGTCATGGGGATTAATTAAGACAAAGCTGGAATGCACTCTACCCTCTATCTGGTGCATAGTTACACTTGACAAATGTTAGCTGCTCTCTCATAATTAACTCTCAGTTAATCACAGTATGTTCATTTAGTATGGTGAGATTTAGCAGCAAGAATGGCCAAGATAGATACTTTTTAAAGAGGACAATATTTAGTCTATAAAACAAACAAACAAAAAAAAAAAACAGGAAGGCCACCAACAGATTGGGAAAGGATCTTTACCTATCCTAAATAAGATAGGGGACTAATATCCAATATATATAAAGAACTCAAGAAGGTGGACTCCAGAAAATCAAATAACCCCATTAAAAAATGGGGCTCAGAGCTGAACAAAGAATTCTCACCTGAGGAATACCGAATGGCTGAGAAGCACCTGAAAAAATGCTCAACGTCCTTAATCATCAGAGAAATGCAAATCAAAACAACCCTGAGATTCTATCTCACACCAGTCAGAATGGCTAAGATCAAAAATTCAGGTGACAGCAGATGCTGGCGAGGATGTGGAGTAAGAGGAACACTCCTTCATTGTTGGTGGGATTGCAAGCTTGTACAACCACTCTGGAAATCAGTCTGGCGGTTCCTCAGAAAATTGGACATAGTACTACTGGAGGATCCAGCAATACCTCTCCTGGGCATATATCCAGAAGATGTCTCAACCGGTAAGAAGGACATATGCTCCACTATGTTCATAGCAGCCTTATTTATAATAGCCAGAAGCTGGAAAGAACCCAGATGCCCCTCAACAGAGGAATGGATACAAAAAATGTGGTACATTTACACAATGGAGTACTACTCAGCTATTAAAAAGAATGAATTTATGAAATTCCTAGGCAAATGGTTGGACCTGGAGGGCATCATCCTGAGTGAGGTAACCCAATCACAAAAGAACTCAAATGATATGTACTCACTGATATGTGGATATTAGCCCAGAAACTTAGTATACCCGAGATATAAGAGACAATTTGTAAAACACATGAAACTCAAGAAGAACAAAGATCAAAGTGTGGACACTTTGCCCCTTCTTAGAATTGGAAACAATCACCCATGGAAGGAGTTACAGAGACAAAGTTTGGAGCTGAGACAAAAGGATGGACCATCTAGAGACTGCCATATCCAAGGATCCATCCCATAATTAGCCTTCAAACGATGACACCATTGCATACACTAGCAAGCGTTTGCTGAAAGGACCCTGATATAGCTGTCTCTTGTAAGACTAGTCCGGGGCCTAGCAAACACAGAAGTGGATGCTCACAGCCATCTATTGAATGGATCACAGGGCCCCCAATGGAGGAGCTAGAGAAAGCAACCAAGGAGCTAAAGAGATCTGCAATCCTGTAGGTGAAAAAACATTATAAACTAACCAGTACCCCGGAGCTCTTGACTCTAGCTGCATATGTATCAAAAGATGGCCTAGTAAGCCATCACTGGAAAGAGAGGCCCATTGGACTTGCAAACTTTATATGCCCCAGTACAGGGGAACGCCAGGGCCAAAAAGTGGGAGTGGGTTGGTAGGGGAGTGGGGGGAGGGTATGGGGGACTTTTGGGATAGCATTGGAAATGTAATTGAGGAAAATACGTAATAATAATAATAATAAAACAGGAAAAGCATGGAGCCAGGTAAAACAACAGTAAGACTGTCCCCCAAAGTCATAAGGAATCATACTATCAACTCTCTACCTAAAGATACCTGTGATACAGTAAATCGTGGTATAAATATTTTAATATAGTTTGAATGAAAATTTCCCAACTGAGCTGGCAATGCTCCCTCTTAGAGACAAAGACCATGGAACAAAATTCTAACAACAGGCATGGGAAACTCTACTTTGGGCTGTTGATCAGTATTGTCTAAGGAACTCCCAAAAGGATCATGGCTAGCACAGGGGCCAGCACCAGCAGGTTTTAGAAGCAGGTGTCATGATGTTATCTGTGGTGTGGAGGAGAACCATACCAGCACCTCAGCTCTTGCTAGGGTTAATCTAATCTCCATCTCTCAAAAACATCTTCTATCTTGTTCCCCAAATGGGGCTAGGGGACAGCCACCGGGGGGCGCTGTGGAGGATGCTCTGAGATCCCATACCTGACTGCCACTTCATCTAGATGCAGTCCTAGCCCCGAAAAAACACTCCCTGTACGTAACAGCTGGAATGGGGTCCCCAACAAAGGTGGGTCTGGGCCAAGGTGCTGGTGGTTCAGTGCTACAAGAATCCATCTAACAAGGATGCAGCTCTAATGGAAGCTGCTCTGGCCAATAACGTGCAGGAAGTCAGAAGGCTGTTGTCAGAAGGTGCAGATGTCAATGCAAGGTACAAACTTGGCTAGACAGCATTGATGGTGGCAGCCATCAGCCACAATGAGAGTGTGGTGCAGGTCCTGCTTGCTGCTGAAGCTGACTCAAACCTTGGGGATGGCTTCAGCAGTGTCTACAAAACTGCCAATGAACAGGGAGTCCATTCTTTGGAAGTCCTAGTCATTCAAGAGGATGACTTCAACAACCGATTAAACTACCTGGCTAGCTTCAAAAGCTGCACAGCCCTGCACTATGCTGTCCAGGCCCACAACTACAGCATCGTCAAGGAGCTGCTGGATGGAGAAGCCAACCCCCTTCAGAGGAATATGATGGGACACACAACCCTGGATTATGCCCAGGAAGAGGAGGTTATAAAACTTCTGAAAACTTCTGAGACCAAGTATATGGAGAAGCAGAGGAAGCGTGAGGCAGAGGAGAGGCACCGCTTCCTACTGAGCAGCGACTGAAGGAGCACATCATTGACCAAGAGAGTGCCATCGCCACTATTAGTGCTGAGATCCAGAGGAAGGAGAATGGCTGGTAGGATGAGGAGCACCCTCTAGTCGTCCTCTTCTTGGGATCATCTGGAATAGGGAAAAGCGAGCTGGCCAAGCAGACAGCCAAGTATATGCACAAAGATGACAAGAAAGGGCTTCATCTTGCTCAACATATCTGAGTTCCAGGAGTGACATGATGTAGCAAATTTATCGGCTCTTCAGTAGGCTATATCGGCCATGAAGAGGGTGGCCAGCTGACCAAGAAACTGAAACAGTGCCCAAATGCAGTAGTCCTGTTTGATGAGATAGACAAGGCCCATCCAGATGTGCTCACCATCATGCTGCAGCTGTTTGATGAGGGCTACCTGACAGATGGCAAAGGGAAGACCATTGACTGCAAGGATGCCATCTTCATCATGACTCCCATTGTAGCCAGTGCTGAGATTGCCCAGCATGCATTGCAGCTCAGACAGGAAGCTTTGGAGATGAGCCGAAATTGAATCGCCGAAAACCTTAGGGATGTCCAGATTAGTGACAAGATCACTATCTTGAAGAACTTTAACGAGAATGTGATCTGACCCATCCTGAAAGTTCACTTCCAGAGAGATGAGTTTTTTGGGAGGGATCAAAGAGATCATCTACTTCTTCCCTTTCTGCCATTCAGAGCTCCTCCAGCTGGTCAACAAGGAACTTCAGGACCAAGAGAGCCAAACAGAGGCACATCACACTGCTGTGCGACCGTAAGGTGGCAGACGTGTTGGTTGATGGCTACAACGTTCACTATTCTGCCTGCTCTATTAAGCATAAGGTAGAGCGTTGTGTGTTAAAGCAACTGGCGGCAGCCTATGAGCAGGACCTGCTACCAGGGGGCAGACACCACTCCAACCAGAGGAGGTGTGTTACACCATCTAGCATCCACCTGTCTGTCTGTGCCCTGAACATCTAATAAAGGCCCCTTGCTGTGGCATGGCAACCAAAAACAAAGACAAGACAAGAAATGAAGAGAAGAGAAGAGAGAAGAGAAGAGAACTCACAAAACATTATAGGCAACTGCTATTGCCTTGATTGTCCCCCAGACTGTTAAGTAGGTCCCTTTTCAACCACTTTCAGACACAGTCCAGAGGCCCCTGAGCTGGAACCGACCTGGATGCCGCCTCTCTAGGTCTAGCTTTCATGGAACCAGAAGGTGCCCTGTAAGTTTCCATGGGAAAGAGGGAAACAACCAACAGTATTACCCGCCTTTGATGCCTGTGGACCACAACAATGATAAGAATGGCTTGGATGCTCTAAGGGTGCTGTAGTGTTATGTACTCCTTGGTGGGAACTAACTGTTCTCTAATTAGACTTAAGTCCAACTCAACATGAAAGAAGTCATTTTGGATCCTGGGAACTTAAGCAGCTACTCAGGGCCAGCAAAACCATGGATCTCAGTGGAGAACAGCAGAATCCCTAGCTATATTCTGAACATCTGTCCTTGTACCCACAGAGGAGTTCTCAACCCTCATCAAGGAAAATCCCCTTTGCATAGGACAGAGACCATTGCAGAAAACCACAATTCAAAATGCAGAGTTGTGGAATGCAGTCCCAACTGATACATCTACAAAGCAACTACTGTACCTAAGGCTCATTGCAGAGATCATTGCAGAAGAGGAGGCAAGACTGTACGAGCCAGAGGGTCAGGGAATTTGGTGTGAGATTGTGTTTCCTAGGAATGTCAGAAGCAATTGGTTATCCAATACCCAAAGGTCAGCCCTGAAAGCATACATACAAATAACATCATACAGATTGAGCAGGTTGTATTTCTATATTTAAGGTAAAAACACATATATGTATTAACAAGCAATTAAAACGTAGGGTATGAATTTGAAAGAAAACAGGGAAGGGTATATGGCAGGTTTGGAGAGAGGAAAGGGGAAATGGTATATTCATATTATAATCTTAAAAGCTTAAAAATTATTAATTATTTTATTTAGTTACATTTCAAATGTTGTCTCTCTTCGTGGTCTCCCCTCTGAAAACTTCCCAATCCATCCCTGCATCCCTTTGCCTCTGTGAGGGTGCTACCCTATACACCCACCCACTCCTGCTTCAACACTCTAGCATCCCCCTTTGCCTCCACAGAACCAAGAACCTCCCCTCTCGTTGATTCCAGGTCAGGTAGTCCTCTGCTACATATGAGCCATGGACTGACTCGTGTACTCTTTTGTTGGTTGTTTAGTCCCTGGGAGCTCTGAGGGGTCCAGTTACTTGTTCTTCTTCCTATAGGGCTGCAATTCCCTTCAGCTCCTTCAGTCCTTCCCCTAACTCTTCCACTGGGGTCTCCAGCCTTAGACCAATGCTTAGCTATGAGTATCTGCATCTGTCTTAGCCAGCTATACCAGGGTCCTGACTGCAAGTACTTCTTGAAATCAACAATAGTGTCAGGGTTTGGTGTCTGTGAATGGAATGAATCCCAAGGCGGGGCTGTCTCTGGGCATTTCCTATAGATAGGAACAATTTTTGGTTAAAGATTTTGAGATAGGTGGGTGGTCCCATCCCTCTACCGGGGGCCATGACTATCTACTGGAGGTGATCTGTTCAGGTTCTATCTCATCGCCGTTGGGTATTTCGGGTAATGTCATCCCCATTGGGTCCTGGAAGCCTCTAGCGAAAAGCCAAGAATTGAGACATACATATCAGGAGGCTGGAAAGATAGCTCGGTTGGTAAACTGCTTGCTTTAGGACCTGAATTCAATACCCATAATTCATGTAAAACTAGCTAGCTAGATTGTCATGGGTTTGTAATCCTAGAATGAAGGAGATAGAGGCAGGTGGAGCCCTGAGGCTCACTGGCAAGCCAGTCTATCCTACTTGGTAAGTACTTGGCTTATGAGAGATTCTGTCTCAATATAAGGTAGGCAACCTGAAAAACAACATCAAATGCACCTGCACATACATGAACATGCACATGCACACGCAGTGCACAAAGTACACATCGTATGTTTACTTACGAAGGTCTTAGAGCTTGTCCATGCTGGTGGAGAGCAGAGTAGCGAGTACCCTGGGAGGAAACGCCTCGAAGGGCACACACTTGTCCTTTGCTGTTGCCAAGACCAGACCTGAACTCTAGGGTTCAAGCTTACTGAGGTTCTTACTTCTGCTTCCTTGGTAGCTAGAACTGGAGACATACACCACTGCACCAGTCACACATTGCTTTGAACTAAGTATTTTCCTTTTTAAATCGACTTTGTAATTAACCAACTGAGGTTTTTGTGTATCTATGGGGTACCATGTGATCTTTTCCAGTATTTGTGTTTTTAAATTTTTTATTCTTTTCTTTCAGAACTTTATGCCGTCAGAGTACTCTTGTCTTCTAAAGAATAGAACAGAGCTTCCAAACCATTGTAATTCTGGGTAGTAGTGGCTTCTTGGAAAAAGCTGATAGAATCAACAGCAAATGCTCTAAAATGTCATGGTCATCAATGTTCCAAGTTACTCTCTGTCCTTCCCTCTAATTTTATGACTTAAGTCCTTTCTGACAGTTATTTTTCATCAAGATCCTCAATAGGCAGCCCAAGCATTATAATATGTGTGTGTGTGTGTGTGTGTGTGTATGTATGAGAGAGAGAGAGAGAGAGAGAGAGAGAGAGAGAGAGAGAGAGAGAGAGAGAGAGAGAGAGACTGAGCCCAGGGCTTCATACATGCTAAGTACACATTCTACTACTAATCTGTCACTGAACTGCTTCTCCAGTCCCCAGGGTACATTTTTCCCCCATCAAAACACTGTGACTTTCTACAGATTGGCTATCAACTGCTTTTCATTTGGCCAAGTCACTGTTATTCAGTAATGCCATAAGCAGGTACAGAACTCCACCTGCTTTGCAAACATTGCCAAGTGGACACAAGGGGAAAGGTAGAGAATGCTGGGCTGGGCTGGGCTCTGACAGGCAGGTCTCAATGACATGAAAACAGCTACAAAAACAAATGGCCATAGTGCAGGAGGGTTGACCCTTCGCAAGGTCGTCTGAGGTTGCCTCCTCCTATCAGCAGGTTTCAACTCAATGTCAAAGAGAAATTTAATCAGAGTCCACCTGATATGTAACAGTCCTCTTGTCTTAGGTTCATGTCACATGGTGTTTGATTACCCCCTCCCCCCAACATTTATTTCCAGAAACACATTGTCTTGTATACCACTTGTATTCTCTCACTCCCACCCCCGGACACACAGTGAGATTGCCTAGTTGACAAAAGGAATCACCGAGTGAATGAGTGAATTACATACCCTGTGTAATTGTTAAATTAAATCATTAGTCTATAATAATTTGAGAGGAATGGGCAAAAATGACTAATGTGATACATGTAATCACTATCTTGAAGGTATTAGAATTTTTATGAGATTGAGATCAGAAGTCATCTATGAGTATCATGTAGACTAAAATCAACATCAAAGAATTTGTGGTAAAGCCCTAATATACAGAAACATGCTACCTAATTTGGTTCTAGACACCTCAGAGACGAGGGAATACTTAGTTTGCCTTGCTGTGGGTGACACAATTGTGTGGACTGATGTCCTGATCTGCATAAAATGGTGAGTGCTATCTGCGGATGAGCATTCATTGCTCTCTGCTTCCTGTTTGCTGACCAGCAGCCTTGTGCTCTTGCTAATGGCTGCTAAGGGTAATGGCTTCCCTGCCATGGTGGGTTTTGTCTTGAACTATACACCAATACTGACCTAAAATTGCTTTGGTCTCTTGAGTTAGCAACAAAGAGAGTAACTAAAACATCCATTTCCTGCTTGAAGGCAGAATGATCTTGCACTCTGCAAGGCCAGAATAAAAATATTCCTGCAGCAATGTCCTAAATAATAACTTTTAAATAGTAGCTTCAGTGACATAGCAATACATATATATACAGAATAGAACTGTGGGCAAATGTCTGTAAACACACATGTATGTTAGCCACTTACAAATATATACAAGGAATTAAATGCTTGGGAGTGGTAGAACTATGGGAAAGAGATTTGGCCTTTCAAGCTGCAAACAAAAAGAGCCCTTGCTTGTGCAGCCATTGTCTCTCAGTTCTAGGGCACATTTGCAATGGTATTTTCTGGGTCAAACTTGCCACTAATGAGCTCAGTATCTGCTGAAAATGTCACGTGTGTTCAGGACATTGCTGCAGACTTGGGCCATCTCTTCACGTTTCTGGAGAGTAGTGTACCCAGACAAATTCTGACCGAGTGCTAGGCTGAGACATGTGAGGACTTGTCTTAAAGATGGTGTCCGGAGAGTAAATATGTGAAAAGGAAACCAATTCAAGGTCATTGAGCCCGGAAAGTTCTAGTAACGTCAATGGATCTATGCAGCTGCAAGGACCCTGGAGAAGAAGAGATGAGCCCAAGACAAATGCAGGTGGAAGAGAAGATGGTGTAGATTGTGAGTCACAAGAATGGCTGCCATCTAGCCGAGCATGGTGGGATGCACTTTTAATCTCAGCACTTAGGAGGCAGAGGCAAATGGATTTCTATGAGTTCGAAGCCAGCCTGGTCTAAAAAGTGGGTACCAGTATAGCCAGAGCTACGCAGAGAATCCCTGTCTTGAAAACCAAAACCAAACCAAACCAAACCAAACCAAACCAAACCAAACCAAACCAAACCAAACCAAAACAAACCAAACCAAACCAAAACAAAAACAAACTAACAGACAAAAATTGAATCAAAACAAAACAAAATGACCCAAACCACCACCACCAGAAAAGAACGGCTGCCACCTGAAATCAGGAAGAAGATCTGCAATGGTGAGGTGGGTGTTTTGCAGGTTTAAGTTGAGAGAGGTAAAGTTAATAACAGATAGAGAAATCCAAGTAGCGGTGAATCGCAGTGGCCTGGGCCACTTCTGCCCTTCTGCTGAAGTCATGAGACAGGGCAAGTAGGAAGGCCAGGTGAGTGGCTCATCAGAGAGTTTGCCAATGGGATAGTCCCTCTAGTTGTTAGTGTGTCTCAATATTGGTCCACAGAGTCACACTTTCAACTGGGCAGTGGGGGCGCAGACCTTTAATCCCAGCACTTGAGAGGCAGAGGCAGGGGGATTTCTGAGTTCTAGGCCAGCCTGGTCTACAGAGTGAGTTCCAGGACAGCCAGGGCTACACAGAGAAACCCTGTCTCAAAAAACAAGCAAGCAAATAAATAAATAATTTAAAAAATAGAGTCATGTTTTCAAGTGCTACTCTCTGTTCTCTCTAAGAAGCCTCATGCCCAGCAAATGAACTGCAAAGGCAGGCCCAGGAAAAAAGATTCCCAAGGGAAACTTAAATTTCAAATAAGTAAGGTTTGCCATGTTATAGTTTTCTGTTGGCGTTGTTACTGCTTTAAAACTGAGAGATGGTGGAAGACAAATACAGTGGCACATACCTTTATTTATTTTATGTATATGAGTCCACTGTAGCTGTCTTCAGACACACCAAAAGAGGGCATCAGATCCTATCACAGATGGTTGTGAGCTACCATGTGGTTGCTGGGAATTGAACTCAGGACCTCTGGAAGAGCAGTCAGCGCTCTTAACCACTGAGCCATCTCTCCAGCCGTGGCACATACCTTTAATGACTTTAACTGAAGCATTCAGTAGGCTGAGGTAGATGGATCTCTGTGTTTTAGAGGTGAGCCAATTCTCCATAGGAAGCTCTAGGCCAGCCAGGGCTACACAGTGATATCCTGTCTCAGAAACTAAACTAAACAAAGCCATCCCAAAGGTCTGAGCCATACAATACATACAGATAACAGGTGTTCTATGCCATGTATCATCTGAGGGCGAAAAGCCAGTAGTTAGATACTACCGTACACCTATTAGGATGCTTTAAATTCAAAATGTAGACACCTGCAATGGCTGCTGAGAATGTGGGGCAACGGGGGACAATGTCATTCATTGCCAGTGAAAATGTCACGTGAGAAGTCCACTCTGGAGGGCAGTTTGCTGGTTTATTATAAAACTAAACACACTCTTATAATATGATGGTGCAATCATCCTCCTCAGTATCTAGCCAAATGAGACTTCCAGTCACTCACAAAATCATACAAAAATGTTTGACTGTTCCTAGCAGCTTTCTTGTCTAGAAAGCAATCAGTTCATGGGTAAAGAGATAAACTGTCTCATGTGCGCAGGAGATGATTATTCATTGCTGGGAGAGTGAGGTCCTGCCTATTGTCAATAACAAGAACAACACACATAGATGTGGCCTGTGTACATTGCTGATGGGAATGTAAAATGTGGAATCGACACCACTTGCCTGAGAACATCATGCTGAGTGAAAAGAGCCAATTCCCCAAAGACAAATATTACATAATTTTACATGAACTTCCTAGAGTTCTCAAATTCATAGACAGGGTCTTAGGTTAGATGATGCTGGAATTTCCAACCCCAATAAGCTCATATAAAAACCACACAATCCAGTTATAATGATTATAAGCTATAAGCCTAGATTGGACAGATCTAATACTACACTAACTTATTCCCTAGTTATGAAGCCCTTGTTACTTGTGGTTTCTCCTGGCTACATGGCTCTGTTCTATCATGGCTTTCTCCTCCCCTTCTTCTGTCTTCTCTCTTTCCCCTCTGGTCCTCTTCTCCCTTCTACCTGCCCCCACTTTCTAACCTCCACTCCCACTTTCCCCTCCACTGCCCAATCACGGGATCTCGCCTTTATTGATCAGTTAAAGTGTGGAGAAGGTTCATATGAGATCACCTGAGTGATGATGATGGGTTGCTAGTAGGGGGCAACCCCCTTGGAGGAAACAGAATCGACATCAGGCTACAAACAGCGTCAGGAAAAACCACAACAGTTAGAGATAGGGCATTATTGTTTAATGAGTACAGAATTTTATTTGGCAAAGATTAAGTTCTGGAGATGGACACTGGTGATAGGTGGACAATGATGTCACCAACCGTATCTTAAAAGGATAGAATTGTATGTTGCATATATCTTACCACAACTTAAAAATCTTGCTAGGCTAGTCTGTAAGCAAGCCAAGAACTGTTTTGAGCTTGCTTAGGTTGTGTGGGTGAGTGCATATGTGTGTGTGTGTGTGTGTGTGTGTGTGTGTGTGTGTGTGTGTGTGTGTGTGTGTGTGAACTGATACCATGGATGTTCCAGAGATTGGCTACTCTAATAAATGCACACCTTGCAGCTTTGGTGGAGGCTGACATCCCATAAACGGAGGGAGGAGCCCAGTGCAAACTCATCTTCTTCTCTTTGTGTGTTCTACTGCTCTTCTTTGTTGTCTTCTGTCTCAACTTCTTATTCATGCTTCAAGCTCTGTCCACCCCATGACTTACCAAGGACCAGTCTAGGCAGCCATTCCTTGCTTGCAACATTTTCCAGTCTGTAGGCAACTGTTCACTGCTTCCTTAGTTCAAAATTCCACCGTTCAATTTTGAGGGAATCAGACTTATTTATGTGGCACAAGCATTGTATCGTGGTCTAGGAAAGTTATGAGCTGGTGTCCCCTGTTCAATCTCCTTTGTCTTACAAGCAGCCCCTCTGGCTACCAGCTGTCCTCAGAAGGGGCCAGGGGGCAGCAGAGGTGGCAGCTCATAGAACTTACCACAGCACCAGGGACCTAACCTAAAACCTCAGGATGACTGGTTCCATATTCACCCAAGGTTATGGCTTCCTTCTCCCTTCCCCCACAACTTCTTTGTTATCTGTTACTTCATCATATATTAATGCCGAAGACAGAAAATAATGTATAAGGCAAAGTTTATATTCAGTTTATAGCTGAATATCAGTACACAGTACCACTTAAACACTGATTCATTAATTAACAAAAAAAAGAAAGAAATTAGTTTTATTTTATTTGTTTTTACTAATTCACTATACAGCCCACTCACTGCCCTCTCCTGGTCACTTTCTCCCACAATTCTTCCCTCATCCTCTCTCCCCTTTTCTTCTGGGCAGGTGGGTCCCCTGGGTATCCCCCCACTCTGGCACTTCAAGTCTCTGCAAGGCTAGTCACATCCTCTCCCACTGAGGCGACACAAGGCAGCCCAGCTAGAACATATCCCCCGGACACACAACAGCTTTTGGGATAGCCCCCATTCCAATTGTTCAGGACCCACATGAAGACCAAGCTGCACATCTGCTACATATGAGCGGGGAGGCCTAGGTCCAGCCTTTGTATGAAGAAAAGAAAATTTAAAAGCACCAATTTTTGGAATCCAAACACACAAGTCCACTATCTGAATAACCTTTGGGAAAAAAAGTCTAATTTCTCTGGTTTTGCAAAATTAACTGGCTGGATTGTATTAGGTCTCAGCATGCTCTGCTGCACCCTGGGGAAAACTGGAGTGGACTACCTTACTGCCAATCATCTCAAAGGCCTTCATAAGGACCCTGGGAACCTTTCAATGGAGCTAAAAGAGCAGAACACTTCCCAGGCTTGCCTGTGCACAATCCTTGCGACACAGACCATCCCGAGGAGCTTGGATGGGAGAGTCTCAGAATACCTGCACTTCTGTTTGATGGTGTCTTGCTTGACTCAAACTAAGTAATTTTGCATGATCTTGGATCCCTTTAATTGTTTCCTGTCTGTACGGATCTCCTGGCTATCAGAGGTGCATTTTCCTTTATCTCTGAACTGCAGGTCATCAAGTCCATTGAGTCATAGTTCGATGAAGTTGCTTTTTTATCTCGGGGGCTGATATGGTGACTCCTGTTACAGAGTAAGATAAGGCACAGTTACTCTCCTCCTGCCAGGCAAGTGAAGGCATCCGAGTGTCACATGGGCAGGCCTTGTGCTGGGATTTCACCAACCCATGATTGCCTAACCTGTGTGATTAGTTGGACGCATAGTCCAGCCTTGATGTTACCCTGCAACTTTAAGTATCTCTCATGGCTCTGATTAATGAGCAGATAATGTAATGACTGGAGACCAGAGAGCAGCAACACATCCTTCAATGCAGAATCTGGGCATGGTCTGGGCTTCAGGGACCCGTGCTGTGCCCTCCCAGAACTGTCAGCTGGGTGGCTAAAGCCACAGAAACAGATTCCAGCAGGACTAGAGGCTGGAAGTCAGACAGCCAGTGCTGCAGTGTCATGCACTTACTGGAGCCTGACTTTAGGTTTCTTGTTTCCTCCATCCTCTGAGAGCTTCAGGTGTTTCTTGCTCAGTAGCAGCATCGCTCCATTTTTGCCTCTATCTGTGCAAAGCTGTCTTCCTTCCGACTGTGTCCATATCGAGGGCTATGTTATGCGTGTCTGAGAAACACGGAGAGAATGTGAAATGCAGATTGAATCAAGCAGGTGGGTATATCAAAGAGGAGCTTCTGTCCTATTTCTTTCCCCTCTCAGCAACAGTTGAGTGGGCTTTTGTTTGGTTTTGACTTTGTTGTGGTGGCAGCTTTTTGGGACAGAGTCTACTATATAGCAGTGGTTGTCGTGGCATTTACAGTGTTCTACCTACTTAAGCCTCCCGGTTGCTGGGATTAAAGGTGTGTGCCAGCATGCCTGAACAAACTAAGGGTTTACAATTCCAACTTCATGACCGAGGACACTGAATCTCTCAAGAATGTATGTAGAGTCTTACTCCTGTCAGTGTACAACTACCATTTGAATCCAGGTTGCTCTGTCACCAAGCCCAAGACTTTTGGGAGTTCCACTCTGATTCACGTGTGTTAATGACAACAGATTTGCACAAGTCACAAATCCAGCAGAGTGGATGCAGAAGGATGTGGACAAGGATGCTGTCAGCAGAGCAAGAAACCTGCCCAAGACTGAATATTCCACAGGATTCCTAAGCAGCCTCTGTCATCCTTTTTTTAAATTTTGTTTCATTTTAGTTTGGTTTTAAGATGGGAGTTTTTCTGTGTAGCTATGGCTATCCTGGTCTCATTCTGTAGACCAGCTGACCATGAACTCTCAGAGATCTGCCTGCCTCTGCCTCCCAAATGCCACCACACCCAGCATGCCATTATTGGATCCATAACTTGGGCTCAAGACTCTTGATTTTTCTGTAGGCTTATATTTTTTAAAACCTATTTTTAATAAGTGTTCTCAAATGTTTCTACCCCCCTTCTGGCTCACCTTCCAAAGGTAATGGAGATAAGATAGTAAATAGGACAAGGGGATATAGACCTGTTTAGAAGTAGTTCCTTGGGGCAATTTTAATTTTCGTTTGTCAGTATGCTACATTCCAGCTCAGCAGTATACAAAACACAAATCAGCAGCAGTGGCATAATACAGGAGAAACCACCAGGCCTCTGTCAAATCTGCAGTCAGCAGGGAGTAACCAAGACCAGCCTGGATGCCCAAAGAAATTTTCTTCTATGCATCACTCAATGAAGGGAAGATCAGTGAAGATGAAGACGAGAGCCCAACAAAGCATTGCAAAGCTAGCTACACAATCTCACCATCACTGTCCACTGAGCTCTCTGCAAACATTATGTGTCCTCCCATGGGTCTTGACTCAGCAAAACACCACGTGAGTCTGCATCACATGACATATCCAAAAATTTCCACTTCAGTTTTCTCTCTGGTGGTCTATATAGCTGGACTAGTCCTGCCCTGCACAAGGCATGCAAAGTCCCTTCATTAATCAGCTCTTGTCCCCCTCTCTCTGACCTTGACAAGCTTACTATCTATGTTAACAGGGCACCATTGTACTATAGAGAGGAGGAAAGCATATCACTTAATTAGAGATTTGAAACACATCTTGGAGCTGAGCCTGGAGACATTAAAGTATATGCTTTGTAAAGTTTCTGGATATGTACAGTATATCACCACTTGAAGGCAGATTTGTTAGACATGCACACTAAAAATTCTGAAATAACCACAAAAATAACGATACGAAGGAGTGAAATGGTACCCTTGAGAAGCTAGAGAGGAGTCAGCATGAAATAAGAACAGCCAGTCTACCAAAGGAGGATACACAAATTGTTGATGAGCTCTGGGAAAGGTACCCAGTGTTATTAGTTATCAGGGAAATGCAAATTAACCCCCCAGTGAGAATCAGCTTAGTACCTGTCAGGATGGCTGTAGGCCAAAAGATGGATACTAACAGATGTTGAGACAGTAGAGAGGTAAGAATGCTCAGACACTGCTGGAGGAAGCATACAGTATGAGCAGCAACTTTGCAGTAGCATAGCCACCATTCATATCATCCAGCAAGTCCACTTCAAGGAATGGTCTCAGGAGAAACTAAATGGGTCTGCATGATGCTTTAGACATTAATGATACAGTAACATCATTTGGAGTTATCAAAAACTCAAAGCCAACCCAAAAGGCTGCCAACTGAGGAATGGATAAATAAATATGGTGTGTGGTAAAATTCCTTCAAAATAAGGAGTGAAGTGTTGACATATGTTATCACATAAACGAGACTTGAAAATCTTATGCTAAATGACAGAAGCCAGTCACAAAAGACTGTACTATAAGCTTCCACTTACATATACGGTCTAGTATAGGAGCATTTACAGAAACAGAAAATAGATTAGTATGTGCTTAGGGAAAGTTGGGGGTGAGAATGGGGGTGGGGGACTCAGTGGCAGCAGCTGAAGGATATGGTTTCTTTAGGAAGGGGTAAAGTGTTTTATAATTGATGACAATAATTCCACAACTTTTACATACATAATTTTAATTACTGGAGTTAGGTGTAGAGGCACCTGCCTTTTATCCAAGCACTCAGGAGGTAGTGGCAGGTGGATCTATGTGAGTTCAACTCAAGTTCCAGGGCAGTCGGAGCCACACCGGAAAATTCTGTCTCAAAAAACTGTGTGCATGCGTGTGTGATTACATGTATGCGTGTGTGTGTGTTGTATATATATTTATTGAAGTGAGCATCTTATGTAGGTGAAGATCACAGCATATGAACTATATCAAAAATTGTTATTAAAAAAAGCAGCCATTTCAAAAGTACCAGGAAAAGAGGACAAGAACAGACAGAACAAATAGAAACAACTAGCAAAGCATTCAAGCTAAAGCTCATCGTATCAGTCATCACATTACATTTAAATGCATCCATGCTTTCCTTTGAAGACATAAATTGAGATACTAGATGATCAACAATAACAGAAAAAGAAAAAGGTTTCCTTAGTCTGTTTCGTGCTGCAATAACAGAACACCTGAGACTTAGTAATTATGGACAGATATATATTCAGCTCATGATTCTGAAGGCTGGGAAGTTCAGGAATGCTGGACTGACAGCTGGAAAGGACCTGGAATATTGTATTACCTCATGGTAATGCAATGACACAGGAAAGAGAGCAGAGGGTGTGTGTGTGTGTGGTCAGACAAGAGAGGAGAGAGAAAAGGGCCATATTCAAATAACAGCATGGACTATTATTCTTCCCATGACAAACCCAATTTAAATAAAAAGGCATAAATACACTAGAAATGAAGTGAGAGAGGATGTCCCTTACTAATACTATTGAACTGAACTGGAGTAGATATATTAATATTAATGTAGATGTTAGAGCAGAAAATATTACAATGGACAAGGTAATTTCTTTTCTTTTCTTTGTTTCCTTCCCTTCCTTCCTTCCTTCCTTCCTTCCTTCCTTCCTTCCTTCCTTCCTTCCTTCCTTCCTTCCTTCCTCCCTCCCTCTCCCTCTCTCTCTTTTGGTTTTTTCCCTTTCTTTCTTTCTTTCTTTCTTTCTTTCTTTCTTTCTTTCTTTCTTTCTTTCTTTCTTTCTTTCTTTCTTTCTTTTCCTGAGACACTGTTTCTCTGTGTAGCCCTTGCTGTCCTAGAATTTACTCTGTAGACCAGGCTGGCCTTGAACCCAGAGATCTGCCTGTCTCTGCTTCCCAAGTGCTGGGATTAAAGTTTTTCTCCACCACTACCTGGCATAAGGTAATTTCATAATGATAAAGTGGTCAGTTTTATCAGGGGGATATAACAAACTTAAGTATCTATAAGCTAAATACTGGAGCTCACATCTACATCAAGACAAACCACCGTAAAGAACCCTAAGGAAGTAATGAAAACAGTCTTGATTATATCAGATTTTAATTTTAATTCATCCTCTTGTTTTATAATAAATAACAAATGGCAGGTGGGTAGTTGAAGGGTCTCTAATCCAGTCTGCTTATTTTTCTATGTGAGTTAAAAGGAACATGACAAAGTCAATTGATTTGTCTAAGGTATCAGAATTAATTAATGCCAGAGCCTGGCTCTCAGCCTGTGTCACTTGATGTTCTCCGATTCCTCAAGTCAACATAAAGTTGTGCTGAGATCCTTGCAAGGAATCCTTAGTAGGAATCCCACCAAGTAAGTACTGGGTTTGAAGAAGACAATCTCTTACTAACCTTTTCATAAAGGGTTAAGCTTTGCTGGAGGTGCTGGTGATGTGTGACTTTCAAGTGTGTCCCTTCAGGGGTTTATGCTGTAATGAGAAAGAGAAGACAGTATAGGATGCATAAGAGGCCACCTCCAGTAGATAAACAGGGCCTGAAGTGGAGATAAAGGGTTACTAACCCACAATCAAAATTTCTGACCCAGAACTGTTTCTGTCTAAAAGAACTTCAGGGAACAAAAATGGAGAAGAAATTGAAGGAAAGGCTATCCAGTGTCCTGACCAATTTGAGATCCATCTTTATGGGAGGGCCCCAAGGCTTGACACTATTACTGATGCTATGATCTGCTTACAGATGGGAGTCTAGCATGACTGTCCTTTGAGAGGCTCTACCAGCAGCTGACCGAGACAGAAGCAGATACTTATTATACTCAACCATTGAACTGAAGTTGTGGACCACTATGGTTGAATTAGGGGAAGGTTTGAAGAAGCCGAAGGGGAGGGTGGCCCTATAGGAAGACCAGCAGACTCAACTAACCCAGAGCCCTAGGGAGCTCCCAGAGAGTAAGCCACCAACCAGGAGCATACACAGGCTGGACCGAGGTCCCTTGTACATATATAGCAGAGATGTGCCTGTGCTTAATCCTTGAGAGACCTGAGTCCCCAGGGAAGGGGAGGCCTGGTAGGAGGGGGAGAACCCTCTTGGAGGCAAGGGGGAGGAGGAGTGGAATGAGGAACTGTGAATCAGGGATCTGAGGGGAGGACAACTACTGGAATGTAAATAAATAAAAAAACTTATAAAAAGAAAAAGAAGGTAAGGAGAATAAGTGAGTTATAATGTTTAGAAATTGTGACCTGCTGTAGATTGGATCTGAATCTGACCCTCTGCCACCCCCTCCCCCCAATGACCACCACATAGTCACACACAAGACTCCTGTTATAAGCTTAGTTGTTGGTTTATGGCATATTAAGAGGTGGAATCAGAATCATTAGAAGGCAACTGGGAGGGAAGAAGTTAGCTGCTTGTGGAAATGCCCCACCCCTTCATTTGTCTTTCTGCATATAATGAGGTAAACAGAACTCTGCTATGAAGTACTGTCATGCCACAGCCCTGAAGCAGCAGAGCAAAACAACCAAGAACTGAAATCTTTGAAACTATAAGCCCAAGTAAACCTTTTCTCTTTGTAAATTGATTGCCTCAGGCATTTTATCATAGGAATGGAAATCTGACTGTTGCAAGGTAAGTCCACCAGAGAACTCATATAGATATTCTTAAAGCTGAAAAGAAAGTCTTTATCACTGGCTGGGGTCTGCATGAAGAAATTTCCAAATAATGGAGCCCCCATCTTCACAGTTCCTTTTTTTTTATACACCAAAAACCACATCCTGGTGGATGCACCTCAGTTACCAAGTACAGTTATTGAGAAGCAGAAGTGCAGGAGCTTTCTGGCATGTTTAGAGACTTTTCTAGATCTTGGCTCTATGGACCAGGTCTTTGATGGATTAGGTCTTTGTTCGTGTTTTGGCAGCTGTTAGGGTCTAAGTGCTGGGTTTTATGGTCAGAGTGTTGTCTCTAATATGGTGTCAGTTGTGCTGAGGCACGGGGACCTGTTACATGGCTCCACAATTCTCATAGTATTTTCCCAAGACATGGCAGTGGTCATGTGATGCAGTTTAGGTAACAGTACATAAATACTGTCTAGATGACCTCCTTTTGGAGACCCTTTGTTCACATGAATAAATTACAGACCATAAGAGGTTTTACAGCGTGCTGGCAAGATGGCTCCGTGGGAAGAGCACTGACTGCTCTTCCGAAGGTCCTGAGTTCAAATCCCAGCAACCACATGGTGGCTCAGAACCACCTGTAATGAGATCTGATGCCCTCTTCTGGTGTGTCTGAAGACAGCTACAGTGTACTTATGTATAATAATAAATAAATCTTTGGGCTGGAGCGAGCAGGGACTGAGCAAATGGAGTTGACCAAAGCGGGCAGAGGTCCTAAAAATTCAATTCTCAACAAACACATGAAGGCTCACAACCATTTGTACAGCTACAGTGTACTCATATACATTAAATAAATAAATCCTTTTTTTTTTTTAAAAAAAAAAGAGGTTTTACAGCAATGAAATGTACTTCATTGGTTAAATCCAACACTTTATGGCCATGAAATGTACTTTGAAGAATGTCTATGATGCTGCCTGGAATCTGTCCTAGTTAGCCTTCTGTTGCTGTGATAAACATCATGAGCAATAGCAATTTGGTGGGAGGAAAGGGCTTATTTGGCTTACACATCCTGATCACATTAGATCACTGAAGGAAGTCAGGCCAGAAATGTTGGAGGAATGCTGCTTACTGCCTTGCTCCTCTTGGCTTCCTCAGCTTGCTTTCTTATACAACTAAAGACTGTTTGCCCAGGGGTGGCTCTACTCACAGTGGGCCCTGCCCTCCCATAGCAATCATTAATCAAGGAAAGGCCACATGCTGCCTATTGGAGAGTCTGATGGAGGCAATACTTTATTGAGGTTCTCTCTTCCCAGATGGTACTAGTATATGTCAGATGACAAAAACTAACCAACACAAGCTCCCTTAAATGTTCTTTGTTCTTTCTTAAAGGATTAAATAACCCAAATTCCTTCTATGTTTTTGACTTATTCTTCAAATAAATGATCACAGTTCCCCCTCAGAATCACTTTGTATGTGAGGTGATTGTGTCCGTCAGATATATATGGAAGGGGCACTCTTGGGCTTTAATGAGTAATTTTAAGATAGGATGACTTTTCTTTCCAAGGTTCCAGTGTCCTTGTGAATGAGGAAAGAAGATGTTCTGGGATTTCAGACTCTCAGTGTCCCGTAGTTCTTTTCAGTGAAAGTGTTGGACTTGGGTCATTGCTGTCTGTGGTTGACCCTGCTGCTTGGCTGTGGGACAAGCGTTGACTCTTTTCACTCAGACTCAAGGAAACATTAAAATTCCAGTGCTCAAGGTTGGCATCTGGAGCTTTAGCAGACATGCCCACTTAGATCTCACTGATTTTCTCCTGGGATTCACACAGGGAAGAGCCTAGGGGTATGCTTAATCTGGTTCACACGTACTGATAATTCTTGAGTGTGAACTTGATAGACGACAACATTCCCTTGCAATGTCAAAATGGTGACAACTGTCTTGGAAGTTCTCATGTTTTGCCAGGGCTGAGAGTCACTGCCTTTGAGACTATCTTCCCGCTAAGACTTTGCCTGTACATCTTCTGACTTTATTGAGTGCTACCTGTATGTGAGAATGCATGCCTCTATATAAGACAGCAGACAACATAGTTTGCTGTAAATACAAAATAACCCTACACACACAAAAAACCGGTAGAATGCAATTGAGGCTAATACTGTTCTCTGCCTGGAGTCTGAGCCCGAGGTCAGCATTTCCCCCTGGGAGACATTAACAGATGTGAGAGCATCTTATGGTCACAGTGGCCTCAACGGAGAGCTTCTCCTGGAAGCTCTGGGGTGACACAAAGAGAAATTAAAAGGAGTAACTTTCCACAGAGAAGCATAATGGTGTTTAATGCCATGTCTGGGGCGTTCTAAATCCCTCTTTCTCTTAGACATCAGAACATACTCTAAGGATGCTCTATAAGACTTGGAGGAGTTCATTAATTCATTCTTAAGGGAGGTAAGGCTGTGCAGTAAGAAAACCCTCCAGTCAGTCCATTTCCTGGTATCTGGGAGGATGTGGTTACAAAAGAATATTGAAGATGAAGAATCCTTCCTAAACTACCCCCAGCAGCATAGCTCTTAAGGCATTGTTTCAGTTGGTCATACACTAGGTATCATTGTCCTGTTTCCTTTTCTGTCTAGGTGATTCTGTGCTGAGAAAGAGATTCTCATTAGTCCAAACAAACAAACAAACAAACAACCCCCCCCAAAAAAACCCAAAATAAAACAAAACAAAACAACCCAAAATTCTCCCCAAAAAACAAAACAAAAAACAAAAAACAGGCTCTAGACCAAGAAAAGCATTTCATAAAAGCATTCAGTAAACAGAATAAACTGTTCTATGAAAATGCAGAAAACTGAAACTAACTGGAATTTTAGCTTTTTAGGGGAAACAAATAGAGGGAATGGAATCTGCATTTCCTAACTGTAATGGCAAAACCCGAACACTTTTAAAGATTAATGAACATTATATTCTGTAATAATGGTAATTCTGGAGGGGGATATGGATCTCTGATGGTAAGTGCTCTCCACTGGGGTAGGTAAATAAAGTTCTTATTCTATTAGGGCTTCATCCACAATGATCATCAACCGAATTCACCGTAAGAAATAACATGCCAACTGGAAGTCATTTAGTGACTTCAATTATTAGCCATGGAGTGAAAGAGTCTTTCAGTCAATAGGCTGAGCTTTCATAGGGGCTCCTGAGGTTTCTAGAAGCTAAGGATGGGTGTTCTGGTTTCTAACTGATAACAGCCTCAGTTTGATAGCCTAGTGATAAGCTACATTTAAAAACTAAAATGGTTGCAAGTTCTGTGCAAGTCCTGAACTAGACATTGGACCATGGTGATGAGTAAGCAGGTAGGGCTTTACTTTCTCGGTTCTTCTTGTGCACATGAAAGAGAGGCCCACAGAAAAGGATAAAACTTGCTACTGCTAGGTGAGAGCATCCATGGGGTTCCTGAATGCCCTACTGCTAGTACTAGCATCCAAGGAGATGGGATGCTAGGAGAAGCTCAACAAAGATGTAGAGCTTTTTACTCTACTAACAGGCATTTGAATTCTGAACCATATCTTTTTTACCCAGATGCTTAGGGGACCTTTTCTTCTTACCAGTTCGAACAGCTCACAGACCAGTTCTTGAACACTGAGAAGTTTTGGGACCTCTGACCACAGCTGACTATGGTCACTGATGCGGAATAAGTTGGGGCTAGCTAGAACCCTGAGTGTTGCCTTAACTATGCTGTGATTAACTTACCTGCCTGTAAAGCTTGACATTGTTTGTCCAGTGTGTGCCATGGAATATACCATAGCCATCCCTCCAACAAAAGTATAGCCTCCCCCTTTCTCCCCCTTTCCATGTCTTGTTCATGAACGCAGGAGGAGGGAAGACCCAGGGACATGGGTGGATACCCTGATCTGCTCACTGCTGTTTGGAGAGACCACATTTTGAGAGAGAGAGAGAGAGAGGGAGGGAGGGAGGGAGAGAGAGAGAGAGAGAGAGAGAGAGAGAGAGAGAGAGAGAGAGATCTTTAAGCCATATCACTTCCTTGACTCCTAAGCAACATATCTTTCTGAACATCGTAGTTGACACTACTGATTTAGCCTTGTACTTGATAAGATGCTTGTATTTATTCTGTTAGTAATTTTATATGCCAACCAAAGTCTGAAGAGGTTAAGAATATTTCTATGGTGGCTGTATTCTGATGAGTTTCTTCTCTCCCTTTCTCCATCTTAGTTTGCAAAGTAATTTAAAGCCAGACATGGTGGTTATGGTGGTTTGAATGAGATGTTCCTGATAGTCCAGATGTTTGAATATTTGATCCCCAGTTGATGGCTGTTTGAAGAGGCTTAGGAAATACAGTTTTAGGAGAGGAGATGTGTCCTTTGGGGTGAGCTTTGAGGTTTCCAAAGACTCCTGCCATTTTGAACTCTCTTTCCCTACTTCCCATTTGTGGTTCAGGGTGTGAGCTCCCAGCTTCTAGATCCAGTTGTCATGCCATCCTGCTGCCATTCTTCTGATGGTGACAGATTTTAAATCCCTTTGGAGTCATAGGCCCCAAATAAACTTTCTTTCCATAAGTTGCCTTGGTCATGGTGTTTTATCACTGCAATAGAAACTCTAACTAACATATGATAATAATTCCAGCTCTCCCAGTGCTGTGACAGGGGCATTTCTGAGAGTTTAAAGCCAACTTGGACTACATATATAGCAAGGAACAGGCCAGCTAGGGTTACACAGCAAAAAATAAAAATCCCAAACAACACACAAAATGGAAAAGCAGTTTAATCAGTTTAGAATCTAGTGATAACCTCTCCTCTAGGGGGTGTTGGCATTTGAGTACGAGAAATGTTAGTCCAGTTTAAATGTTTCAAGGGCCAACAGCAAGTATTTGAGGTTCTGAAGCCAGTTTAGAAGAAAGTATAAAGCCATAGGCCACTTTCACCTGAGTCAGAGAGCAGTCATTTTGTTCTACTGGAATCCTCTGTGAATGGAGATAAAAATTAAACAATACTGAAAAAATCTCTGCTATCTTTTTGGTGAAGTGACTTTTTAAAAACTTATTTATAGAATAAATTTTGTCTATATATGTATCTTCTTTTTTTGACTCCAGTGTTTATGCGATAGCCTTTGTTTTCATTTATATGTATATCAAGCATTATTTATAATTATTGTTAGCATTTATTTCCATTATTAAAGAATGATGCTGTGCTGATATTTAAAAAAACAGTGTTTGGAATCTCTTTTTTGTTACTCATGTATTTGATGGGGAGGAACAGGGTTTTCTATTAGCATTTGTGAGTGTGTAGGATTGTATGGCACATCTGCAAATGAGCAAGAAGACTCTATTTAGGGATTAGCCTCACAGCCTTTTTAATGTAATGTTCCTGTATAGAAATATATTGATTAATTTTGTTTTAAAACCTTCATTTCCTTTGTTGGGGCCTGGGAATCATGGCACAAACCACTCAAACACCAATCTCAGTCAAAAAAAAAAAAAAAAGGATGGTTTATTGAATGCCACACCCCAAGACTGATTGATCAGGGCCACAGGTCAAACTTCAGAGCTGGCTGTGATATTGAGTTAAGATCCTACAGGGCTTTTAAGTCTAAAATCTACAAATGTTTGTGCCAAGTTATTCCACCAATCAGGGTTCAGGGATTGTCAATTTCCTTAGAAACATGTTTTTGTTGTACACTTATCCTGTTTCCATTGGCTGGGACATTCAACAGTGGCAGGGGACTCACCTTGTCTAACATTCATGTGCCAACTAGGATATCAGTTACCTATGTACATGTCATACATGTCTCTTTCTGCCAAGCATGATGTCAGTTCCCAGAGAGGTCTTGGGAGCTTAAACTTTTCTCTACCCCCACTCAAAATAGAAGTCTTATTCCAAATAGCTTCTTATATTCTTATATAAGAATATTATAAGGATATTCTTATATAAGAATATTATAAGGATATTCTTATATAAGAATATTATAAGGATATTCTTATATAAGAATATTATAAGGATATTCTTATATTCCAAATAACTTCTCTTATTTTGGGGTCCATCCTAGGGGCAGCTTATAAAAGTAAAAATCATAAATGCTTATACATAAGTGAAGGAAGTGCTGCCTGGCAGTTGATTTGGGTTTAGGTTTATGGTGGCTAGCTACACAAGGCAATTCTAACTGATTTCTATTGTGATTGGTTTCTAAGAACACCAAAGCACAGAACATAACAGAAGATGTAATCAACTCAGGCATGAGAAAGTTTCCTAGTAAAAGCAGTGAGAACATATGAGAAAGTTTCCTTGTAATATTAGAAACAGCAAAAATGAGAGACAAGACAGATAACAGTTACCTAGACCTTAACACCTTAATGTCAAAGTCAGATGGAGACATCACAAAAGAGCAAACAATAAATCAATACCACCCAAGAACTGTTAAAGATCCTTAACAGAATATTAAAAGCCAATGTAGCAATGGATAGAAAGAATTGTATATGATAACCCAGTGGGGTTTATTCTAGGTATGCAAGATTGTTTCAAGATAAAGCCAATGAGTGTCCTTTGTGACATTATTAAGCCAATGGAGGAAGAAAAAAAACCCACCACAAAACCCCAAAGTAAAACAAACAAACAAACAACAACAAAAATCTACTACATGATTACATCAATAGTAGAGTAAAGATATCTCATAAAAATTCAACATACGTTCATGATATAAATTTATCAAGGTAGGAACACAGGGCAGCTTCCTTAAATTGTCAAAGACATCTACAAAAAGCCTACAGGTAATATCATACTTATTTTTGAGAAAACAGGAGTTTCCTGATAAGAAACATGGCAGCAACGACATGGTGCTGGTCTCCCGCCAACGCAAAATAATAAGGAAAGAAAATGAAGGGTGTATAGACTGCGAAGAAAGAAGATAATTTTTGTTCATTAAAACTATGATTATTTAGGCAGTAAATCTAAGATAATTGACACATAATATGTAATGCCGATTATAAACAATTATATCAGGATCTCCAGATAAAAGGTTAACATATAAAACTCACTCATGTTCCTTCATGTCAGCAATACACACAGGAAAACTGAAATCGAAACTATAATTTGTAGGTATAGATCTAATAAGGCATTTGTAATATCCATATTAGACAACATTTACAATGCTGATAGAAGTTAAAAGGTTCTGGGCCATGAGGTTGTTCAGCAGGTTAAGGCACTTTTATTCAAGCCTCATACCTGTGATTTGGGACCCATATGGTGGAAGAACTGACTCCCACAAATTGTCTTCTGACTTCCACGTGTGTGCTATGACAAGCACACTCCCTCCCACACTAAGAAAACAAACGTGTAATAAATAAACAACAAAAAGGACTCCACAATCATTGATAGGAAGCCTTAACATTGCCAAGTTCTTGCAAATTTACCTTGCAGATGCAATACAATTCCAGGCAAAATCCTAGCATGTTATTTTTAGAAGCTATAAACAAACAAAATAAAAACCAAAAACTATCACCCTAAACCAAAACACGACAATAACAAAAACAGATTCTAAGGTGTTTATATGGAGACAAAATACACAGGAACCAACTTAATACTGAAGGAGAATCACAACTTTTTCCTGAGATTACCTAAATTTGGAACTTCGTAAAATGCCAGAGTAATAATGCAGTGTAGATGGAATATAGGATAACTACTTGCCTACCTCTTGCTTGCATGAGGTGGAGGGTCCAATTCTTAGCACCAACAAATGTATTAATAATAGCTCAGAGAACCAGGCATAGATTCATAGGAATATAGACAACAGATTCTTTTTTTGTTTTACACTAGGTCTTGTTATGTATTTTAAGTCACAATCCTCCTGTCTCACTACAAAAATGCAAAACATACCATAGACATGAATATCAAACAAGAAACTCTAGAACCTCTATAATATAATACAGAAGGAGAAATCCAAGGGATTTGGGGGTTGGTAATGACCTTTTAGGCACAATCTCTGAAAGAAACAAAAGATAAATTGGAGTTGTTAAAGATAAGAAAAAAAAAATCTCTCCAAAAAGTACTAACAAGAGAATGAGAAGACAAGACACAGTTGGAAAAAAAAAAACCTACTTGCAAAAGTCTTGTCTAATGAAAGACTATTATGTAAAATATATAAAAAATCTTATAACAGCAAAAGAAAGTGTAAAACTTGACTTAAAAAATTTTAAGGACCTGGGAAGATTGTTCAGCTAGTAAAATGCTTGCTTCACTAGCCAGAGGGTCTTAGTTTCATCCCTGGCACCTACTGGAAAAGCATGTTGCTGTGTGCTTAGAATGGAGGCAGGGGCAGGCAGACTGGACAGCCTAACTGCATCCTCAGGTCCAGTGAGAGTCAATGTTACTAAAGTAGGGTGGACACCGAGGTTGACCTGTGGCTTGCATGGGTGTCAGAATTAAAAAAAAAAAAAAAAAAAAAAAAAACAGGTCAACCAAAGACTAGATACAGTGTAATACAAAATGCTCCACGTCCCATTTCATTGGCAAGCTACAAATTAAAACCACAGTAAGATGCCACTAGACACTTATTAGAACAGCTGAACTCCAAGTCCTCGTCCCCATAAAACAACAGGAGCTCTCACTTATAGCTGGTGGAAATATCAAACAGTACAGGCACTTTGGAAAGTAGTTTGTAAGTGCTCATGAAGCTGGAGGTGTCCTTAAAGTGAGATTTAGCAATTCCACTGCTTTCAATATTCTTTGTCCGAGGAGTGTTTGGTCATCCTAAAACTGCCTCATCCTTAGCTGTCAGGAGTGGCTTTCAGAGCAAGTCAAGAGGGGTCTATGGATGACATGTCCTGGAGCAGGAAGTAAAGCATCATATATAGTCACTCATATAGTCTGTAAGGAAACTGGGAATAGTGAACTAATGGTGTCCAAGGTTTATAGAGGAGAGAAGATGCAGGCTTTATATTAGAAATAGGAAGGGGTGCTGCCCACTCATCTACTCTTGGCCTCTAAGAGATCTGAGTTAAATGACCTAAGATGGGTCCCCTTGAAGGATCCACCTGACACAAATTCCACTATTATCTGTGCTCTCTCCCAACATTTCATCTCTGGCAGCCCCAAGCAGCTGAGTTTCAGTGTGCCATGCTTCTCACATCAATTCCTTCTTGACAGGTGCTAAAACAAGAACAGGAACATGAGCAAGAGCAAGAAGAAGAGGAGGATGAGGAAGAGAAGGAGGAAGAGGAGGAGGAGGGGAGGAAGAGCAAGAGGAAGAAGAAGAAGAACAACTACTACTACAACAACAACTACAAAACTACAACTACAACTACAAAACTACAAAACTACAAAACTACAAAACTACAAAACTACAAAACTACAAAACTACAAAACTACAAAACTACAAAACTACAAAACTACAACTACAACTACAACTACAACTACAACTACAACTACAACTACAACTACAACTACAACTACAACAATGGAACACAGAAAACCAGAGCCTCCTTTGGGATAGCATTGAAAATGTAAACGAGGAAAATACCTAATCAAAAAAAAAAAAAAAAAAAAGAACATTGCCTAGAAAAAAAAAAAAAACAAACAAAACTCAGGAAAGATGGGGGCTCCCTGGAATCCTACTGTTCAGTATAGAAATCGACACTCAGTGGTCTTTGGAGTGCCAGTAATCAAACCTTCTTAAGTTTCTTTGTTGGCTTTATATCCTTTTAAGAAATAAATCATAACTTTTTCTCTTTCTGAAAAAAAAAAAAAAAAAAAAAAAAGAAAACCAGAGCCTGAGTCAAAGCTCAGGGCAGAAGGTAAGTAGAACATTTAGAACAGGGCAGAAGGCACTTAGGACATCTGCTAGTCCTTCATTGAGTGTAGACACAAAGATGACCCATCATGCCCCCCCCACCAGGCATAATGGCCTCTTCACAACCACACAATAACGCCAGTGGTGGAAACACAGTTGGTCCCATTTCCTACAGATGGATCTTCCCTGCATTCTGGGCAGCTGGGCTCAGGTGAAGGATCAGAGCATATGGCACTCATAGTGACTCCAGCCTCTTCCTCTGGCCACAGCCAGGACTACAGGGGACTACTAAGAGGTGCTTCACCATTCCCTGAGAAGAGTTGGTCAGGTATGAAGGAGGCATGAAGATGGACGTACATCAGGGATGGGAAGTCTTGGGTTTTGAGCAGTGAGGCCACAGGGAACCAAAACGCCAGGAAGAAAGCCAACCAGGCACCTTACAATCTCCTGAAAGCAGAAAGAGCTGAACAAACCTGAGCCTGAGATGGCACAAACAGCAGGTGAGAGAAAGGTGCTCACAGCGGGGGTGGAGAGAGCAGGGACCCATGCAGCAGCACAGACCTGACTCACCTGGTCGAGACCGCCACGCCCAGTGGAGGTGGGAAGTGTGCAGCTGGCCAGGGCTCAGCTCCGCCACCTCTGGATGAGAGGACACCTAGCTCCTCCATTGCCCTCACAAGTACTGTCTCCAGATACACGTTCAGGAGCTGCCTAGGGTGAGGGAGAGGCTGTCTGGCCTGGGACCTTCAGAGGCTGCAATGCTTTCTGTCTCTCCCACTCCCTCAAAGCTTCTCTGTATTGTGTTCTATGTCTGTGTCCTGTAGAAAGTTCAGAACACACAGGGTGAACAGATCCATGGTTCTTGTCTCAGAGCTGACACGTTATTCCTACAGGTACAGCTGTCACTGAACCATCCTGGGCCACTTCTCATGGGGACGTCCCTCAGCTCTTGAAAATCATCTGTGGCCAAACTGAAAAGCAAACAAATGCATCCCTAAAGGAAACCAGTACTTGGAGGGAAAGGGGAGAGATGTCAGTGTGTGTGTGTGTGTGTGTGTGTGTGTGTGTGTGTGTGTGAGAGAGAGAGAGAGAGAGTGAGAGAAAGAGAGAGAGAGAGAGAGAGAGAGAGACAGACAGACAGACCAGGGCTGCACAGCGAGGTGTTCCCTTGTCTCTTTTTGCTGGGAAACAAGCCCAGGGCCACAGACTGTGTGACAAGGGGCCACTGTGATGTGCACTGACTTCTGATCTCTGTTCCCTCTCATAACCTATGGGTGCCTGGACACTGGCAGGTAGCCTCTCTGCTCTTGGCTCTCTGCTGGACTCCTCCAATGGGCACACCTGCTGCAGCTGGATGGGGTGAAGGTTCCAGAGGTCTCACTTGTAGAGCTGGGTTGGGGGTGAGTGGGCTGGGCTGCTCTCATTCTCCTCCATGTGGCCTGTCCTTGAACTAGGTGCCTCCAGTGCAGCTGCAGAGTTCCACTGGTGTGGAGTGAGGACCCGGGGAGAGTGGCTGACCAGGAGAACAGGCACAGTCTCCTCAGGTTGGGCTGTGGCAGAGGACTGATGCTCAGAGATGTGAGGGCCTTTGCTGGTAGTTGGAGTTCACTCTGAATGTCTGCATGCAGATTCCAGCACCAGGTGTGAAGGTCACAGAAGTGTCTTTTGACATTGTCCTGGTGTCTCTCAGTGGCCATTCTCTGCTACCCCATAGCATGACTTGCAGTGGGGCAAGCCTGATACAGAATGTTCCAGAGCCCTGAAGATGTCTGGACTTTCACTAGTTTCAAACACAGGGAGCATTGTAATACAAGGGACAGATCTGCTGTGGAGGTCACACAAATAGGAATTGTTGCTCTTAGGAACAACATCTCTCTTGACCATTGCAGAAGTTTGGTGCCAGGTGCCTGTCAGTAGCCTGCTTGAACGTTATTGATCTGGGAAGTGGGGTGTGCTTTTGCTGTGAGGGAACTGAGAGTTTGTGGGTTGAGGCATAATTTCCTAACTACCTTTCCATGTCATGGTAACTGTCACTTCCCAGAGATGTCCCTTAGAGCAATGATTTGATAGCCACGTCCATTTTCTTTCCTCCTGTTTTAACCTGTAGAATAATTCTTCCTAATTTCTTGTCTGTATCTCTGATGTCCAAGGACTCTGAGGATGGAAGCAATCAGAATTTGGCTCATTAAGGACTACGAGTGCCTGTACCATGCTATTGAACCTGGAGATGGGCAAATGCTTTGCTCTCTAACTTCCACCACTTTGTTCCTGGTCCCTCTTTTATCTTTGAAACTGCTGAGTAAAGGTGAAGGGCCACTGACCTGATCCTCTCTGACTAGGCCTTAAATGAGAGCTGTGTTTTAAGGGGGTAAAACACATGTGGCATTTGGCTGGAACCATACAACTGCTGACATCTCCGTGTAACTCTGTGGTCAGCTAGAATCCTAATATCCTTGGAGAATTGAGAAAATTCATTCAGACTTTCGTTCCTCATATAATAAGCCCTTCACCAACTTCTCCATGTCTGTGGTGATTCTGGATTGTCCAGTATGTTGCTAGGCTATCTATCTCACAGTCTGGCTTTCAATTCATTTCTGAGCAGTGCATACTTCTCTTCTTGTAGCTGTTGACTTAACTTCTCCTCCTTTGTCACCCTTCTCAACTATCAGCCTTCAGTCAATTCTGGCTCACTCTGCCCTACCCCAATTTCATCTCTTTTTTTTAAGTTAAAACAAGGCATTTCTTTTGGAATATTTTTTGATGATTTGCCGAGCTTATTGAAGTATAATTTAAGTACACTGAACTGTATATTTAAAACACACCATTTGCTTGCTTTTGACATACTCAGCCAGTACATGTCAAGTATCACTTCAACCACCCACCATGAAGATACTTTGTGCTCTTTTTAATCTGTCCTTCCCTCCCTTCCTCCAGTCCCACACAACCACTGCTACATTGTCGGCACATGGACAGTTTCTATTTTTTAGCTTGTCTGTGAATCACACAGCATGTTCTTTCTCCTTTCGCCAGTCTTCTTTCATGCAACGAACCGCTTTTCATTTCTCCTTTCTGCTGTTGCTTTTGTTAAGTAGTTTGCCGTTATCGCTCCACAATATCCCATGAGTTTTCTTTTTATTCTTTTTGCACTACGTGTTCTTCACTGCTGTAATAAAATGCCTGGAGCTTGTGAGGAAGAGGCTTATTTGGCACATAGATTGGAGACATCAGGGCACAGTGTTGGCATGCTGTCCTCTTTGGCAAGACCTCATGGAAAGAGGCATCCCAGTAGCAGGAGGAGGAGGAGTAATCAGGAGACTGGGAGCACCAGATTTTTTTTTTTTTGGTACCAAGTCTCTCCCATGACTGACTCAGGGTCTTCACACATCCTCTTACTCTCTTCAACAGGTGGCACCTCTGTGGCCTCCCATGAAGCATCACCTAAAATGCAAAATTCCACCATCTCCCAACACCATCACCTTCCTGAGGGCCAAGTTCTAACATTGGAACCACTGGGGGACAAATTCACACCAAACTCAGACGGATGCTCTTGAGGTTGCGAATCTTTGACTACAACAAACCTACAGACACCCACGGAGAGGATTTTGGACTCTGAGCTTTCTTGGCTCTTCAGTAAGTACCTGTAACTGCAATGGCAGAGTTGTGTAGCAAGCATACTTTTTAACTTTCAAGGAACTGCCAAGCTAGTCTGCAAAGTGGTGGTATCAGCCTCTGGTCCTACAAGCGATATGCGGAAGTTTCATTTGTCGGTCGCCTCACCAGCTTCATCATTAGTCATTGGAAACGTCTATTTTCAGATGTGTGCACTAGATCAGTGTACTTCTGTTTATTTACCTGTTGCTGTCGTTTTATCTCTACCTTCCTTTTTAGCCCCCTGTAGGCACTTGTCTCAAGTGAGATTGGCATGACTGGAAATTAAGTTGAGCTGAAGATAGAGCAGAAGTTGGCTGCTGATGTGGAGGGAGTCAGGTCAACCTGTGTCATCCTTAGTAAGGATGCAGGCCTGTTCCAAGTAAGGTGGATTCCATAACTATTTCCCGGGCAACCCCCCCCCCCCCTTTGTTTAAGCATCTGACTGGGGTGTCTTTCTCTCCTTATAGTGAGGTTCCTTACATCCCTAGCATTTCATCAAGTCTGGGTTCCCACTCATTTCACATCTGAATGCTTTTTGTTGGCATTCAAATCAGAAGCCTTGGCCAGATGGTTGGGTTCAGATCTGTTCCTTCAGAGGTCACTGACAACTCTGGGTCAAAGTATCTAACATTTCACCATGTCACTGCTACCCTGCAGGGTTTGTTTAGCCAAATACTCTTGCTTCAGGTATCCATTGTAATGAACCAGGCAGGCTCTTTAATCTTTAACTAAATTATCATCATTTCAAGATGTGATCCAAAAACTGTTTTGTAAAGCTGCCTGCACTCCCCGGTACCATTTCCTTCCGTTTTTAGTGATTAGATTTAATACTTAACAGAAACGTGCCCTTATTTTCTCAGAGACCTAAATTTGCAAAGGGCAGCAGATGTACATCACAGGAGGCAAGTCCTTTTCCAGTGACACATGGTTCCCAGATATTAGTGGATAAAGGGGGTCTCTGAGTAGAGAAAAGGCCTAAAAGTAGCGAGAGAATTGAGCTAGATCCAATTTTATTCTCTGCCTGAGAATTTCAGGAGCCTTGATTATGCAGTACAAGCCTACCTCACAAGGAAGACTCCAGCTTGCCTCAGGTGGCCCTAAACAGCTTCACCTAACATAACTAGAGCTTGGTAGGCGCTCAGATACCAGAAAAACAGACTGGCTAGCTGTGAGCCATTCCTTCTGCCCGCCCAGTGCCCAAGCCCCGCCCTCGGCTCCTCCCCACCAGGCCCACCAATGATCCCGCCCCTGGCGCTCGCGTCCCGCCCCTACGTGCCGCGGGGAGGCGGGAGGAGGAGTTGGCGCGGAGGAGGCGTGGCTGTGCGGGCGAAGGCGCGGGCGGGCGGCGGGACCTGACTTCAGCTGTGACACCCACGGCGAGCGGCCGTGGTGGCGCGCGGCGCGAGGTTCAGGACGCGCTCCGCCGCCTCTCGCACCCGAGTTAGGCGCCGGGCTTTGCCTGGATTCAAGCAGCTACGACGCGGCTAGTCCTGGTGCAGCATCGGGGGCCGAATTTCGCCGCGGCTACTGTCGCTCAGGAGCAATTCTGCCTGCTCCGGGAAAGCGGCACTGAGAGTTTCCCTGGGAGAAAGAACCGGGACGCGCGCGTAGAGCCACAGGGGACCGGGAACCGATCCGACCGAGCGGCGGAGAGGTGGGACGCGGGGATCGGAGGGCCGGGGGTGGGTCCCTGAACCCTTGCTCAGTGTCTGCGCCGGCACGCTCAGCATAGTTACCAAGTTACAGTGCTATGAGCGCTGTAGGGGCTTCGTCTTGTCTGTCTGCAGGAGCCCCGTTGTGGGGGGTGTTCGAAGTGAAGCGGCTCCAGCGTTGAGGCTAGTGGAGATAGCTCTGTTCCTTTTTTAGATCCAGTGTGATAAATAACCCGAGGAAACCCCACACAGGTCAGCCTTTCTGTGTCTACGTTTTCAGAAGTTGACCTGACGCCCCCCCCCCCCCCAAGTTATGAACTTCCAACACTGCGGGAGTGCAAAGGGTTGATTGATTAATTTCAATAAATTTCTATGTCAATTTCTAGGTGGCCCAGCAAAAGGTAATTTTGGACACTAGCCATGGAAGATTTGATGTTTGTCTGCAGCAACTTCCTCGACCCTTAAGTCCTGTAACCTCCCGTTCTTTTGTGCCTATCAAGGCTCCCGGGTTTCTTCTCTATCCAGAGTTATTCTGTTGTGGTTGGCCATGGGGAGCACACTGGGCTGCCATCGCTCTATCCCCAGAGATCCCTCGGACCTGTCACATAACCGCAAGTTCAGCGCTGCCTGCAACTTCAGCAACATCCTGGTGAATCAGGAGCGGCTAAATATCAACACTGCCACTGAGGAGGAACTGATGACTCTGCCTGGGGTGACACGTGCAGTGGCCCGAAGCATCGTGGAATACCGAGAATATATCGGCGGCTTCAAAAAGGTGGAAGATCTGGCACTTGTCAGTGGTGTAGGGGCCACCAAACTGGAACAGGTCAAGTTTGAGATCTGTGTGAGCAGCAAGGGTAACTCTGCACAGCACTCTCCCAGTTCCCTGAGGCGGGATCTTCTGGCTGAGCAGCAGCCTCATCACCTGACCACCACTGTGCCCCTCACTCCTCGAGTCAATATCAACACAGCCACCCTTGCTCAGCTCATGAGTGTCCGGGGCCTCAGCGAGAAGATGGCCCTCAGCATCGTGGACTACCGCAGGGAACACGGTCCTTTTCGAAGTGTTGAGGACTTGGTGAGAATGGATGGAATCAATGCAGCCTTCCTGGACAGAATAAGACACCAGGTGTTCGCAGAGAGGTCCAGGCCCCCATCAACCCACACCAATGGGGGTCTTACCTTCACTGCCAAGCCTCATCCCAGTCCCACATCTCTGAGCCTGCAGAGTGAGGACTTGGACCTGCCACCAGGGGGGCCCACGCAGATTATCTCCATGAGGCCCTCGGTGGAGGCCTTTGGAGGTATGAGGGATGGGCGACCTGTGTTTAGGTTGGCCACGTGGAACTTACAGGGCTGCTCTGTGGAGAAGGCCAATAACCCGGGGGTTCGAGAGGTGGTGTGCATGACGCTTCTGGAAAACAGGTGAGTGTAGCAAGCGCAGAGGGGGTTGGGAGTGAATGCAGCACTGAGTGGCCTCAGCTGAGGATACACATGAGTGGATCCTTTGGGACAAGAAAGAGGAAAGAGTGCTTAATCCGTGTTCCTGAGGTTCCAGAGCTGATTGCCGAAAGCTGGTCCCCTCCTTAGCAGAGGCTATGTAGTGTTGGTTCTGCTTTGGAGAAGGTCTTTGGCTTATAGGGTTTCACAGAGTTTGAACTGACTGGCGACTCAGTGTGGGAACTGAGACGGTCTTGCATGTAAGAAAAAACTGGGTTTTTTTTTTTTTTTTGTTTGTTTGTTTTTTTCTTCTTCCAAGACAGGGTTTCTCTGTGTAGGACTGGCTGTCCTGTTACTAGCTCTGTAGACCAGGCTGGCCTTGTATTTAGGGATCCACCTGCCTCTGCTTCCTGAGTGCTGAGATTGAAGGCCTGTACTACCACCACCCTGATAAACACCTGAGTTTTGAAAGATTACATTAATGGGAGGGAAAGTCATGTTTTCCCATCAAATACACCTATTTGCATGGAGAAAACCCATACTATTTGCAAACATATGCACTGTACTTGCCAGGGAGCTGTGAACAAAGCACATAGCACTCCTTTTCCTTGTTGAACCTGAACTTGGCTTTTAGCATGCTCCTCCTCCTGACCCATAGCTGGAAAAGGCCAGTTTGGGTGTGGATACTGGGCAGATGGTTCCTTCTGAACTAAAGGAGAAAAGCCTGGCAGGTCCAGCCAGTGGGAGAGGATGTTTCTAATCATCACAGAATTACTGTCTGTAGGAACTAACTCCCCACACAGCAGAGCGATACATCGTGGCAAGAACTCCTGCTATTTGTAACATAGTGTACAGCGTAAAGTCATTAGCTCCTTACTGTGTCAGAAATTCTCAGATGCTGATCTGCAGGGATCTGGGACACAATCAGTACCGGTGGTTCCTCACTGCCCTCCTTTGAGGAGGCTGATCTCCTTGGCAGGGTGGTGTCTTGGTGTCTGGAAGTGAGACGTGAGCTCTCAGTGCGGATCCAGTGAATTGTAGCAGGTCATTAGGACAGATTAGTGAGGAGAAAAGCAGGTCTCAACATCTCCTTGGCACTGTCCCATGGCACATTCTTATCTCTGAGGAGAGAGGGGCCTGCAGGACGGACGGATCAGAGACCAGGAAATCACTGAGCGCTCTACTCTTTGCTATGTTGTGCTGTCTGTCTGTCTGTCTGTCTGTCACCCCAACTCAGTCATTCTGCAAACTCATCTTGTTTACAGTCCTGGGAGACTCACATCAGACCTGGCTTGATGACAGTGCTCCTTCACAGCTGCTGGGACAGCGGCCAGCAGCATGGTTGCCTGATTCCCAGCAGGGGCTTTCTTAAGGCCCAGTGTAGTAATGAGAGGGGCAAATCTAGATCTGAAGTCTCTCAGTATGGACGGCAGCATGGGCAATCCTTGTCCATTTATTTCATCAGCATGGCTCTGGACTAGTACCATCAGCCATTGCCTAACAAGCCCTGGGTGCCAGCCCAGTTTTCCCATCACTCCAGCTGTTTCTGGTGTGCTCTATAGCTGAGAAGCACCGGTGCTCTGTGTTGGACCATCTCTGTACTTCTGAGTTTCTTTTTAAAGACCCTCCCCCCTGTTTTGGCATTCCTGGTGTGACTTTGTGTTGAGCTTTTCTGTTACTGAGTTCCCTTTTTGGATTGTTCTGGTCATCTCTGAATTTATTTGTTCCCATAACATTCAGTCTGACCAGGAATTAAGGACCTTATTGCTTTCTAGGACATATGAATGAAGAGAGGGAAAGATGGGAGGATGAGACTGGATATGGGGCGGGTTGTCCCAGCTGATCAGAAGCTATTTAGGCAGCTGGCCTGGCTCTGAATCAAGGATGGGGCCAGCAGGGGCTGTGTGGAGAGGAGCAGTAACAATTCTTGTTCAGTATGGGGTCCTTGGGGTTTTGTCCTGTTTTGTTCTTTGGATCTTGGAGGAATATTGTAGGTGTGTAGCTGCTGACATCAGGCAGATTCACCCTAACCCAATGACGTGTAGAAGGGGACACTTGTAGTAAGCAGTGGGAAGGTGGCTTCTACCCCCACTGGCTGGTCACACTAGGCTACATCTATGTCCTATGAGTTGGTGACTCCTTTGGCCTGATCACAATTCAGTCACTATTCTGAGGAATCCTAGCACGTGGTTCATGTCTGGTAAAACCTAAGTAATAGGCTTAAGGCCTGATCCGTGCAAAGCTGGGGTGGGAACGTTTGCCTGTGTGGTTGTCCTAGGGCACCAGAAGCTGTCACACAGTCCTTGAGGGCAGGTGGCAGTGGCCGTGCTCCAAGAGCTGTGTATTCATACTGATTCACAGAAGTTTCTCAACACCTCAGGAGTTCCCTTTGTTAATAACAGGAAGCATATTCAGTGTGAGCAAGTGTGGATGCACGCGGCTTTCCCGGTGGCCCTTATTTTCATACTGTAGGTGTACAGTGGCAGAGTGATGGAGTTTAGGGTGTGTGTGCCTGAGGGTTTTCTGATGGCTTCCACAGCCTTCTGTTCACCCCAGTAACTCTAAAGGAGGGGATGTTTGCTTTTGTTAGAGATTCTCCATCTTTAGGTGAGGAAACAAACAAGGAGTTAAAGCACTTGCCTCTGAAACAGCTCATTTGTGATTCACGGGACGAGGACGGAGACCAACTGGCTTTATTATACTGTGACCCTTGCAAGCATTCTGTTTGCTTAGGCATAGCACCTATATACTACTTCTTGGTTAGGTGTCCTGTGCTGTACCAAACCAAAGGTACTTGCCAACTTCCATGCCTGTCTCAGACATTAAATCCATTATTAAGCCATTCTAAAGCAAACCCTGGGCAGTTTTGTGGAGGGACTGGCTGTCACGTAGCCTCTTTTCTGTGAGGTTTGCTCATCAACTATGTGCGTTTTTCTTAGAGGAAAGGTACCCCTGTCTGGGAATTAGTCTTTCTTGCTCTCATATGCTGCTGACTTGATAGGTGGAGATGTTTTGCATGTGAGCTCTAGGGAAGGACCTCTTAGAGCCGGAAAATTATAGTCACCAGGAACCTTCAGGGACACCATGCTGTGGCATATGTCTATGCACTGACGGTTACATCAGATTCACTTGCCAAACCTTGTTCTTAGGCAATGTTCTTCCTCCTTCCTTCCCTGACTCCTCATTGGTCAGGAATGAAAGAAGCATGCTTCTTCCTTGCAAAGTGCTGGCCAGCGTGAGCAGTGATCCTTTGGTGTTTGTTTATTGCTGAGTAAGCATTCTATCTTCCAGTGTCCCTTTGGTTTCTGACAATAAACGCAGGGAAAACTGATAGAGAATCTCCAAAAGAAATAAGGAGATTCAACCATCGCAGTTGCCTGGCTTCCTCATATTCTATAGCCGAAGGAAACTTCAGTGTCGAAGTAGTTAGCTTTTTAATGGTTTTAATCGTATTTCTTTCTGATTCTTCTTTGGCAAATCATACGTAGATTAATGCCTGGCAACTTGTACAGTTCTGAACCCCCTCCCCCACCCCCAACAGGGTTTAGTCTGTCAGACTTGATTAGTGGGATCAACATAGATAGAATTCATCTTGTCATTCAGTTCATCCATTTGAAAACTATGTATTGAATGTGCACCACATGTATAAACACAATTCAGGGATCAGCTTGGATCACCTCCATGACAGAATTAACTAAGTGCCAGTCAGTTTGTATGGCTCAGCATCAGAACAGTTTGGTTAACCCTGATTTTTTTTTTTTTTTCAGCTCATGTTGGGGAATTAAAGAGAAGGTAGATGAACCAAATATAATACCCAGAGGGGAAAAACCACTCAGCAAGCCTCTTAAAGATGACATCTCTTTTGATAACTGTAGATGCAGAGGCTCAGAAGGTTGAGATGGAACCCAATTGGCCTTCAGAAATATAGATGCTGCATCCAGGATTTGAAGCTATGCATTTGTCTGATAGCAAAGCCAGGACTTGGTACACATTTTGCCAAATTCAGTATGTCCTTCCATGTCCTGTTTCTGAACCTCACTGGCCCACAGTCTTGGGTCAAGCTTCGGGGCCGTGTAAGAAGGGTGGCTTCACCCAAGCCCCTAAAACTCTCTCAGCCCCAAAAGGCCTCTGTGCCTTTCCTGTTTTTGTTCCTGAAAGGCTGGGGTGGTAGCCAGATATGTGGAGCAAATTCAGAGGACGTCAAGGCCTCTCTTCTTGGCCCTAACTGTAAGTTTGAGACCTTGGGCTCCACTCCAAGGTGGAGTTCCGGTTTGCAGAGCCAAGGAATTCTGGGTCATTTCCAGACAGAGAGGTGGTCGGCACGAAGACTGCTGTGGCTTTGTAAGAGGAGGTGGGGCGAGCGAGTAAAGGGAGGTCTTGGCGTGTGCAGAAAGGACAGGAGTTAGGTTTGTTTTTCAAAGAGGTTGAGTTACTTTGGGGTCTAATGTCAAGGTCCTGTGGAGGTTTGATACTGTTGATTTTTCCAGGTGATTAAACATTCAATCAGGCATTTCTTCTTCTTTCTCTGGGTAGCAGGCTGTTTCAGGCAAAGCCGCTGCTGCTTTGATGGGACGTCCCTTCTGGATAGAGAGAAGCATGTCAGCACTCAGGGACCTAATTGCAGGTGGGTGCGGAAGCTGAGGCTCACGGAGATGAGGCAGAGAGATGCTTGTTTAGCTACACAGGGGTCAGAGAAGGTCTCCTCCGGGTGCTGGTGGATGGCAAGGAGCCAGACATGGAAAATATAGGGGTAGAGGTAGAAGCTAGTGAGATGAATTCTTGGGTTGTCACGGCTGCTGGGGCTGAATGGGTCGCATTCTGGGACTTGTAAAGAGGCTGTTGTTGCTTGAGATGTTGTGAGTGACGGGAGATGAAGTGGGTGGAAATGAAGGACCTACTTTGAGGTAAAAACCGAAGGGATTTTTTTCTGTGTCTGGGATGATGTGAGGATTAGGTGGTGACTTGTTTGAAACACTTCAAAATTCCTAGAGGACAGGCTCAGAGGCATGTCAGAAGTTTTGGGGCCAACTGGCATGCTTCTGCACCGTGTGAACATGCACATAACTCTTTGACCTCACTGCTCTGCCCTGTGCATGCTGTATTCTGGACAAGGAGTAGGGTTGTGGGTACCCACAGCAGCTTGAGGCTATAGCCTGTTCCTTGTCCCAGAGTGACATCTGGCAAGGCCCTGTACTCCATTAGCACCAATGATATGTAGAACAAAGTCGTGCTTAGGGATCGTAGGTAACTTTTCATCCGAACATATTTACATTAGTTTGTTTCCTTGTTGACTAAATACCTACTCTGTGCTTATTCCTCAGTGAGGTCACTGGTGTAGAGACCCGCCCTGTGTCGAGGAAACTGACAATCTTGAAAGAATATAGGAACCCGACAGGTAGTTATCTACCAAGGCAATGTACAATGTGAGGGAGGAAGTGAGTATTGCTGAGAGGCCAGAGAGCACAGCGACTCTGTACCAGCCGACCTGGTTCCGCAGGGTATGTGGAAACCTCAGCCTTCGGGGAGAGTGAAGATCGACCTTGGGAACAAGTTCACTGAAAGGGAGCACTTGACAGGGAGAGATGTGGCAACAGTTGGGGCTATTAGTTAGCAGCCCCTCTACTCCAGCTTCAAATGTATCATACTTAGAAACACAGAAGGTTTCTTCTAGAATAGCTTACAAATAATTGAAATGAGAAGCAACTGCCTTTATCTTTGAGCCTTGCTTGGTGACACACCTTTAATTCCAGCACTGGGGAAGCAGAGGCAGGTGAATCTCTTTGAGTTCAAGGTCAGCCTGGTTTACATGAGCAAGATCCAGGACAGCCAGGCCTACATAGAGAGACCCTGTCTTACACACACACACACACACACACACACACACACACACACACACACGTCTTAATCCATAATTCCTCAATAATCATTGCTAGTAGCAAATAAAAGGACGCATTTCACTAAAATGCCCGTTGCTCTGCAAAGATACCTGGTCTGTATGCTATAGAGACAGCAAGGTGGGGTCCTATCTTGGTAATCTTTCCCATCAGAACACTGAGGAGGTGCTACAAAAATGCCGGGTGAAAGCTTTCTGGCCTCACTCCATATGATTGCACACAGACCTTATTTTGGGTCACATTTATTGTAGTGTTGTAGTTGATAGCTGCCACACATGTGGATCTTGGTGGCTAGGAGCCTGTGGAGGGTATCCTGAAGCAAACATGTCATATAAAAGAAGTCTGGAGTCCTTCCAAAGTCCCATCTAAAGAAACCCTGTATGTTTTTTTCTTTTTCCTTTTTTTCTGGCTAGAGTTCTCCAACTGATGTTGATTTGTGCGTATTCCCAACCAGCCCTTGTTTCCTGAAGATTCTATTTTGGTCCAGCCATTACCTGATTAAGCTGTTAGGCCTGGCCTTTGATTGTGAGGCTGCCCAAAAGTCCTGAAATGGAGCGTTTCACCAGGGGACTGCTGCCCTGCCTGTCTGCATCTCCTGCATCCTGCTCTGGTTGGGATCTGCAGTCTTCTTTGCTGATGGAACTCTGGAGGGTCGGTCACATTAGTACTTTCTCAATTCAGGCTAAAAGCATGGGCTCTAAGGGAGAAGTTTAAGGGAGACTGTTTTCTAGAATATTGATTCAGTAACTGGTTCAAAGAAAACCTCTCCTAAAGCTGCTTGAGCAAATTAGTCTGACTTACATGTAAAAAAAAAACCCTTTTAAAGAAATTAAGTTTTGTTTTTGGTTTTTTTTTTTGTTTGTTTGTTTGTTTTTTTTTTTTTAAATAAAATAACCAGTTTCATCATGGTGGTATCCCGAGTGCGTAACGTGCATGCTAACAGTCATCCCCTTCCCGCTCCCTGCCATTAGTCTCTTGTCTTCCCACTGCTGTCTCCATTTCTCTTCCCAAACAGCTCTGTTGTACAGCGTCACTTCTCTAACAGCAATCTGGATCCAACATTTGAGAGGAAACATGTTTGCCTTTATGCGTTGGTTCATTTCTTTTGATCTCCATCTCCATCCATTTTTTCCCCCCTGCAAATGACACAATTTCCCTTTCTGTTATTTTAAGTAAAAAAAAAAAGTAAAACAGTGTTCTGTGGTCTGAAAGCGCCGATGACTGGCTGTGCTGTGCTGGCCTGAAGCTGTGGACGCCCTTTCCTCTTCTCGTTTCTCTGTAGGAGCCTTCACAGCTGCAGATCCTGGTGTCCCTCTGCCATTTGTTCTGTTAAAGCAATGATCTTAAACCATAAAGTCTCACTCTGAACAGCACACTATTCCACGCCTGTCTCTCCATAGGGCCTGGAGCTTTTATGCCTGTTTGGTAGCAGTGCGTCTGCTGAGACCAGAAACTGATAATTAACACTGGACTTGCTGTGGCTGAGGCGTGAGCCTAGCCCTTGTCACCTGTGGCCATCTCTATCCCTGTCTAATGGACAGAAAAGGGATTGCTCAGCTAAGCCTAGACCTCTGCCAGGGTCACATGGCTTTTAAGTAGTGGGGTCTGAATTACAGTCGCAGCAGTTGGTGAAAAAGTACCTGTCAGTCACTAATCCTCCTTGCGGACTACCCGCTGCTCTTCTGCTCCGAGCTCTTTCAGCTCAGCGTGTGGATGATGCTCAGCAAAGCCATCATGTGTGTGAGTGCATGTATTTGCTCTGGCCTTGGCTTCTTCAAAGTGGAGCAAGGATATTTGCAAAGCAAACTGGGTGTAAGATACTGTATGTATATATTTTTTATGACTTTTGAGCCTTTTATATTTATTGATCTTGCCCACACCTTTTTTTTTTTTTTTTTTTTTTGGACAACAGTTTCTTCCATAATCTGTTTTTGTAGGATCTATCCAAACATTCGTCTTCATTTTCTTAGGAACAACTTCTCTTCCTGTTCACACTTCTTGTTTGTGAGTTGGTGTCATGTTTTAGGGGTAGTAGTAGTGTGTGCAACTGGCATTAGCAGTCTCAAGGCAGATACAGTTGGCTCCCGGCAAGCACAGGACGCCCATAGGCGTGGCTGATCCACTCAGGAATGTTCAATGTACTATGGATTTCCCAAGTCTGCAACAACAGAGGAAGAGCCCAGTGTGGTGGGTCTTTTGAATTGAAGTTGCTGGGAAAAACAAACAAACAAAAAAATCAATCCTCTTTGGCGTGTGTAAAATCACTAGTACGTGTAGATGAATCTCAAAACACAAAAGCCAGATATAGTGGCACATGCCTGTCATTCTAGTATTTGGAAGGCAGAGGTAAGAGAATTGTGAATTTGAGGTACAGCCCCATCTCAAAGAAAACAAAATAAAACAAAACCCCAATCAAATAAAAACAAAACAAAATAAACCTTGGTACCTGTGCCCAAGAGAGTGTTGCAGGGTGTGGAGAGTGTTGACTCCTAGCAGTAACTGAAGGTGTCAGCCGCCCATCATTCTCCCCCTAAGGGTGACGCAAAAGATGTGGCTGGATATAAACTCACAAGGTGATCACTTTAGTGTATCCCTTCCCCCTAAATTATTCATTTCAGCTCTCAGAAAGGTAAACAGAAATGGACTTTCATTTTTTATTTTATTTTATTTTTCTTTGACTTAGGACATGTATGGGTCATGACTTTAAATCAGTGGTTCTCAGTGGGTCTCGATCCCCTGAGGTTGAACTCCCCTTTCACAGGGGTCACATATCAGATATCTGGTATATCAGATATTTACATTACGATTCATAACAGTAGCAACATTACAGTTATGAAATAGCAATTAAATAATTTTATGGTTGGGAGATTCATAAAGGGGTCACAGCATCAAGAACGTGGACAACCACTGTTTTAGAATTTTCTGCTTGTGTAACCTGTGAATTACTCTGGGGATAAGTGTTTGAGGAAGAAGGCTGCATTTGATGTCTTATAAAGCATTTTCCTAAGTTTTAAAGTTTTCACAGTCTTTTTAAATTGTTCTGAATGGAATTTTAATTTTGAAAATTTTTGATTTTTTAAATTTTTTTTTTATGTAGAATATGGATGAGATCTCCCAGTGACTGAGGGGAACATTTTAGTGTGTGTGAACTGCACTGAACACAGTCAAACAGCAGGCAAAATGGTGATGATCTTGTATTATGGTAGTTTTGACGATTCCACATTTAATAATAAAAATATAAGCCGTTGTCAGATACTGCTAGTTTTGACGTAGAAGAGTTTCTAACTCTAGGGTAAACTTAACTGAAGAGCATGTAAGATGATGGCTCAAAGTGTCACTTATCTATGAAAAGGGAGACTTTACTTGAAAAGAGCCAGACAAATCAAGGCACAGAAATAACTCTGGGAGGCAAGAGTACATGACTGTCTTAATAGATTTCACATATAGTATTATATTTATTTAATCGTTTGAAACAGGGTCTCGTGTAGTCCTGGCTCGCCTAGAACTTTCTATTTAGATCTGGCTTCAAATTCAGAGATCTGCCTGCTTCTATCTTTTGAATGCTGGAATAAGAGTCATGTGCCACCACACCCGGCTCAGAAACAGTGTTTGTGTTCATCAAAATCACTGTCTTGGGCCAGGAGGGTGGCACGGTATGGAGTCTGAGGCAGGATTGTGTCCAGGAATTCTGAGCGCCATGCTGAGACCCTGTAGTATCTTAAGGCCAGCCTTTCTCCAATAGTAAAAATCAAAACAGAAAGAGAAGGAAGGAAAGGAGGAGGCCTGAAGGGTGTCTGGGTGATTCTTTAATTAGTCAATTCTGTTGGTAGGAGTTGAATACTTAGATGTAAACGTTTCTTCTAAATTGTAGAAATCCCTTCTATTCTGAAGTTTTATTCACTGGGAAGGAAAGTGACCGCTGTTTTCTGCCAAGTACCTGGAATTCTGAGAAAGAGGAGCAATCATTTCTGTAGATAGGGTATGTATTAGTCAAGAAGGTTACCTTAATAGACTACTGTGGACCAGGTGGCCCAAACAACTGGAATTCCTTTTCTCATTGCTGGGGCGAGAGACTACTACAGTAGGTGATTTAACAGTAGTCTTTGTTTTATGTTTTCCTGAGGTTTGGTCTCTGCCTGGTAGCTAACCTCCATCTTCCATTGTTTCTGCATGGCTCTTCTACCTATCCAAATCCAAATTTCCTCTCCTTGTGAAGACAAAAGCCATATTGGATGGAGGGATATTTCATTTTGTAGATTCGGAGGTACTATGGGTTGGGGCTTAGCTGGTGAAATTTGAGGCGACATTAGCATTCAGTGTGTAAGAAGATAATTTAGGAAGACTTGCCTAATGTGTCTTTCTTGGCCATTTGTGAGGAAGATACATCTCTGAAGTTTTCTGCTGAGATAATTTCAGAGTATCCAGTGTACAGCTTAAAACTGACATCCAATTCATGGGGTGACAGCGTTCTTATGAGCCACAGTAGGTCTGGCCTAGCTTTTTGGGAGCTGTGGTTAGGTTCCCCTGCACTGCCCTTCAGAGGTGCCGGTGTAGGCACCCTGCTGGAAAAACCTGCCTTGCCCTGAAGCCTTGTGGTCCACCTCCACTCCCAGGCAGCATCCTCCAGTCGGCTGACTGGGTGCTTGCCCTTAGCTCCAGATAATATTGATGCTTGAGCTTGGCAGAGCTCAGACCCTAACTTCAGGTAGGGAGTTAGTGTCTGTCTGCTGTTTAGAACTTTGTGTCCTTTAGATCTGCAGTGAGAAGGCGAGTCCAGAGTGCCTGTCATAGAGCCAACACAAGCCAAGCTTTCTCTGACTTTTGTTATTAAGTGCCCAGTTGTGGGCTCTCATCCAGATCTCCCCCATCATAGCAGGTCCTGCACTGCGATTGCACGCGGATGCCATCCACCCTCCTAGACTGAAGGTTTTGCAAGGGGAGGGGCTGGGTTCTGAGTCATAGTTTTGGCACAGCAGCACTAGAAAATTCATAGCAAGAATATGATAGTCATATTTATTATTTAATTTGATTCAAGTGCTATTGTAAGCATTTTATATTCAGTAACTAACTTCATTCTCACACCAGCGAGTGACTACCGATGTCCACTATACACGTGAGGACTTCCTTGAAGTATGTAAGCACGCTTGCAGAAGTCACTCGGCTGCTGAGGAGGGAGCAGGCCCTGGCTCCTTTATGGATTAGAGAATCTGAAAATGATGAGAGCCCACATCAGGCCCAGGACGGGACAGTTCTATACCCAGAGAGGCTGTAGAGACAGCATGAGTTGTGGGAAGGGACCATGTGTCTTTGAGAGAGCTCAAGGTGGTTGTCATTCCATTGGGTGCCAGCCAGGAAGTCACCCAGTCTGTCACAGTGAGGCCAGCAGTGCTGGGCTGTATGGCAGCTGGGTTTGTTTTGAAATTGAAATACATTTTTCACCTTATGCAGCTCGTTGCAGTAAAGTGATGGTTAGTAGTTTTTTTTTTTTTATTCGAAATATTTTGCTATAGTCACAGGTGAGAGTTGTACAACTGTCACCCACGGAATTTCAGAACATGTGCATCAGTTCATATGTATTAGCCGTCACTTCCCATTGCCTGTCCTTTCTTCTTCTGGGCACTTGGCTGTTTGAACTGGACTCCTTGCACTTCGCATGTTTCAAGGTTCATCTACGTTGTAACATGTGTTAGCAATCCATTTTTTTTCCCCTGGGAGTTGAGTAGTAAATTTCACTATCTTGATGGATACTAGTTTTTTCCGACCTTTAGGCTCTGATGAATAATATTGACTTGACTATAGAGGAAGACATTTCTATACGGAAGGTATTTTCATTGCTCTTCACGATATTCAGAGAGTCAGGTTGCTGGGTCCTAGTTAATTCTATGTTTAACATTCTGAAGAACTGCCAGGCTGTTTGCTCGAGCAGCTGAATGATTTCCCACTTCTGTCAGCAGTACGTGAGGGCTCAGGTTTTCCAAGTGCCTGCCAACACTTATTATTGTCTTTTGGTTTTTAACCATAGCCATCCTATTGGCTATGGTATAGTGTTGTCAGGTTTTGGATTCCATTCCCCCACTCGCCAGTGATGCTTAGCATCTTCCCATGTGTCTCTGGCTATTTGCTTCTCTTTGGAGAAATATCTAGGTGTAGGCCTTGGGTTAGGTTATTTTCAAAGTTATTGGTAAGCTGAAAAAAAAATGAAGAGACTGCTGACTGCTTGTCTTCCCCTCTTTCTTACCAGTTAGTCATGGAATCATTGTACCAGGACATAATCTGGGAGGATTTCTTTGTAATGGGAGAAAGTACTCAACATGGTACCCAAACAAAACTCCATCTGGGAAGACCTTGGCACCTTCCTCTTGGCATGCTCCATGATTCTGACTGGAGCAGTACATCTGAGCAGGGCTATTAGCAGAGTCCTTCAGAGGTACTGAATGTCCTCCAACTTCACATTTAAGTTATGTGTTTTGGATAGAAGTTCAATGTACTTATCTGAAACCGGAATATACTGCACGGTGTGCCAGGGTGTGTGGTGAGAGGTGAACTTTGGGAATCTCACTTCAGTGTCTATAGTTCACAGGCCCCCAGGTCGGAACAGCGCCTCGAAGGAACACCTGCTACAGGATACTGGCAAAGCCATCACACACAGATGAAATTACATGCAACGTGTTTATTTCCTGATTCCTCTGCGCCCCAGCCATGACCCGCTGAGTTATACCCTTCACTCCATGGGACCCTGCAACGAGCCAACCCACGCAGGCTCCACTTCATTTTGCTTTTGTGTTTAACATGATGTTTCTCTGTCATGCACCTCCTATCCACTCGCAGTGTAAAGAGGTACTTAAATGTACCTAGCCATACCGCTGGGGATTATGAAACTGGTAATTCACAAAAGAGCCTTCTGAATTCTGAAGATTTACAGCTAGTGACTGCTTCTGAAGGCCTTGTACTCAGAGGCAGTTACCTCACGCTCTGCATGTACCACGTGTACCAAACCCCACTCCTGTCTTCCATGGAGGTCTGTCGTAGCGTTTTAATTGTCCTGATATCACAGTGATCTCCCTAAATGCACATCCTTTCTGCAGTGGTAACAGGACACCTTAAACTGGGTGATTTATCTGAGTACAAATCTGTTTTGCTCATGTCTCTAGAGGCTGGGAGGTGCCCAAGAGCAGAGTGCCAGCAGCCAATGAGGACCTCAGGGCTGCATTATCCCCACAGTGGAACATTGAAAGGCAAGAGACTGGAGAGGGCCAAACTTGCTTTTGAAGAGGTGGCTCAGGGGTTAGGAGCATGTTTTTTTCAAACTTACTGTTAAGCTGGGGGAAAAAAAGATGGTGTTTTTCTTCCCTTCTTTCTTGCTACTTAGTCCTGGAGTCATTGCACCTGGATATAGTTTGGAATACTTTCTTTGTGGTGGAAAAAGATGCTCAACTTCCTACCAAATAGAACTTCCGTGTGAGGAAATGCAGGGGACCTGAGTGTAGTTCCTACTACTCACATCAGCTAGCTCATAATCACCTCTAACTGGAGCCCTAGAGGGTCCAGCAGCTAACACAATCACAATACACATTAAAAACCAAATCAAAATAAACCTGCTCTTCTGATAACCAATACGCTCCCACAGTAACCAATACGCTCCCCACAGTGTTCATTGTGGGGACAAAGCTTTCTGGTCTAATCACCTGTAACTTGAGCCACCACCTTTCACTGAGTGTGAAGTGTAGGACCTTGGGGAACACATTCAAACCATACCATTTTATTTGTAATTCAAGACCAGTTTTCTAAAAGCCTCCTCATTGGAAACAAAGGCCAGTTGATCAGAACCTGGAAGTTCTCTCATACAGTTGGAGGCCTCAGTTCTGACTAGTTCCAGTTTCTCTCCTATGCGGATCTGATCTCATTCACTATACTTAATTTTACCCTTCCTCATGCCTTACATATTTCCAAAGTTCTAATTTTAATTTTGTGTGTATGTGTGTGGTGTATGTACTTGCTGGTATAGGTGTGTGCACATATGTGCTTGTGGAAGCCGGAGATGGATATTGGCATCTTTCCTCGGTTGCCCTCTACCTTTGTCTATTTAGACAAGGTCTCTCACCTAAACTGGAACTCACTGATTCTGCTAGGCCAGCTGCCCAGGGAGCTTCATGGGGCTGCCTATCTCTGCTCCTCCTCTCAGTACTGTGGTTAGAGGTGTGCACCGTCTCTGCTTCTCCTCTCAGTACTGTGGTTAGAGGTGTGTACCGTCTCTGCTCCTCCTCTCAGTACTGTGGTTAGAGGTGTGCACCGTCTCTGCTCCTCCTCTCAGTACTGTGGTTAGAGGTGTGCACCATCTCTGCTCCTCCTCTCAGTACTGTGGTTAGAGGTGTGCACCGTCTCTGCTCCTCCTCTCAGTACTGTGGTTTCAGGTGTGCACCTCCGGGCTCAGCTTTTTACATGGGTGATGGAGGTTTGAACTCTTGTCTGCCTGGCAGGAACTTTTTGACTGAGCTGTCTTTCCAGCCTCTCATGATTGTATCTTTTTTTTTTTTCCATTTTTTATTAGGTATTTAGCTCATTTACATTTCCAATGCTATACCAAAAGTCCCCCATATCCACCCACCCCTACTCCCCTGCCCACCCACTCCCCCTTTTTGGCCCTGGTGTTCCCCTGTACTGGGGCATATAAAGTTTGCAAGTCCAATGGGCCTCTCTTTCCAGTGATGGCCGACTAGGCCATCTTTTGATATATATGCAGCTAGAGTCAAGAGCTCCGGGGTACTGGTTAGTTCATAATGTTGTTCCACCTATAGGGTTGCAGATCCCTTTAGCTCCTTGGCTACTTTCTCTAGCTCCTCCATTGGGAGCCCTATGATCCATCCATTAGCTGACTGTGAGCATCCACTTTGTGTTTGCTAGGCCCCGGCATAGTCTCACAAGAGACAGCTACATCTGGGTCCTTTCAATAAAATCTTGCTAGTGTATGCAATGGTGTCAGCGTTTGGATGCTGATTATGGGGTGGATCCCTGGATATGGCAGTCTCTACATGGTCCATCCTTTCATCTCAGCTCCAAATTTTGTCTCTGTAACTCCTTCCATGGGTGTTTTGTTCCCAAATCTAAGGAGGGGCATAGTGTCCACACTTCAGTCTTCATTCTTCTTGAGTTTCATGTGTTTAGCAAATTATATCTTATGATTGTATCTTTAAGGAATAAATTAGTTAACTTATTAAGGAATAAATTAGTTAGAATAAGTGTATCTGTACTCTAAACCTTAGATTTTCCAGGTATATTTTTGTATAAGTAGATACACAGATATGAATGGACCTAGCAGAAAAACCAAAACGTGTGCTGCTGGCATAAAAGCAAGCAGACCAAAAATAATGAGTCTAAATTACAAGTACTTAAATTTTATCCCAATTTTATTTGTGCAAAATAAATCTAGCAGTAAGTCAGACTTTATTACAGGTCAAACTTGAGACCAGCAACCTTGAAATCATCTTTCCTAGTTCAAATAGGGCCAGTTATAAGCCTGTTTTGCATCTCCTGTGTCCCTAGGTTTGTCTGTGTCTGACCACAGACATATGTTTGTATATGTCTCCACCCACAGAGTGTCTGGCTGTGTGACAGTTGTAAGTATGTCCATCTTTAGAAATAGATCTTTATCTTTAGTGCTAATTACGTCTCGGCTTCCTTCACGTTGTCAGGGAGTAAGTGTCCTGGGAGAACCCGTGTGCAGTTGGCAGGATGCTGCCTTCTGACTAATAGTTTGCAAGTTTTCTCCTGCAGTTCACTTTACAAGCCCAGTGGCAGTCAGTGTCTGATTTACTATCAGTGCAACAGATGGAAGCAGATTGTTTCTTGCTGTCCAGTGGCCTGGTGGCTGCTGGAGCTGGAGCCATGAACCTTGACCTTATGTTTATTATTTTTCATAGTTCAAGGCCAGACTGTGCAGCACAGCTTTCTTTTTCTTTCCTTTTTTTTTTCTTTTTGTTTTTGTAGAACACTTCATTTTCTGTATGAAACTTTCAAAACATATGAAAGATGCTTGGACTTTCGCTCTTGAGGTCAGGGTGCCGTCTTCCTTTGAATTCCTTCAGAGCTTGAGAAATCACCTTCCTAATGAGACTTGATGGATAGCAGTGCTCACCACCCTCGGATGAAGCTGTCAGTGGAGGCTCCTTTGCCCAGCACAGTGTATCCCTGCTGGTCTCACATTGAGGCACAGTGAAACTTTTCCAAAAGCACAGGGAATATGAAGAGCTCCTTCTGGCTGTAGGGACAGTTGACTCAGGATCGAGGTCTTGGACAGACAGCAGAGACCTTGTGGCTGGTGGCAGGGAGTGATGGTGCTCAGGGCTGCTGCCTGCAGGACTCCTCCAAGAGGCCTGTGCCACTTTCAACCAGCCAGTGCTGTTTCCTGTTTCCTGCAGCTACGACTCTTGGTGGATGTACCCTGACCCTCAGACAATGCATCTATTTAATTACAGGTATTAGGGACAGAACCCCAGGGTCTTCCCTGTGCCAGGCAAGCACTCTACCACAGAGCTGTAGCTCCAGATCCTGAACGGCGCTTTTAAAACGCCCTTTAGTCAAGGACAACTTTTCCTTAAATGAACTCTTCCATGGCAGCAGTTTCCAACCTGTAGGTTGAGGCCCCTTTGGGAATCAAATGATCCTTTTACAGGGGTCACATATCAGGTATCAAATATATCAGATATTTACATTACGATTCATAATAGTAGCCAAGTTACAGTTATGAAGTAGCCACAAAAATAATTTTATGGTGGTGGGAGGGTGTCACAACAGGAGGAACTGTATTAACAAGTCACAGCATTAGGAAGGTTGAGAACCAGGGTCTTATGGGCAAGCATAATACTCTGGTAAAAGATGAGCTGCTCTGGGCTAGAGCTCAGGGAGTATGTGGGGGCTGGGAGGATCACTGCAGAGAAGCACAGGCGAACTCCTGTGTAGACATTTTTTATCATCTAGCTCAATGTCAGTCTGTCTCCCTGCTCCTGTTTCTAGGCTCTGTTCACTGCCAACAGCCTGGGGATGATCATGGGACTGTTTGCTGCTGGTTCATCAGTTTGTTTTCATGGCCTTCAGAGTGCTATTAATGTCCTCTGTGTTGGCCTTTGTAGGATGATTGCTTTCCCAAGCACGAATGCTTGGAAAATGCTTTCTTGTGTCTACACAAGAAAACCCTGAACAGGTGGGGCCACTTGCACCAGAGGTTACAGTCTTCTTTAAAATACAGTTCCATTGTCAAGGTTTGTTTGTTTGTTTGTTTCTTAAATACTAATAATACTGAACTAATCGGTAGGGGCTACGATAGCCCTGTAAGGGAAGAGGGCTGTGCACTCATGGCAGGCTCTCTCGGCCTCAGTTCTATCAGCTTTGATTTTTAAAAAAATTTTACTTTTCATATTGAGGTGATTGTAGATTCACATTCTATTGATATTTTTTGGGAAGCTCATTGTTTGTGGTGGGACTGGCTCATGGTTTATAATATATTTAATGAATCTTTGGTCTCTATTCACTAGATACCACAAACTCCCTTCTCTATATGTGAAAACCAAACGTTCTCTAGAAATCTTCATGTGAATGTTCCCTAGGGCAGAATAGGTCCATGCCTGTGCTATGAAAGCACTTTAGAGTCATAAGGAGTGGCATGGGGACTCTACCATTGCTGGAATGATTTTCCCTGACAACAGGAGAAGTTAAGGCAGTCTCATGCAAGAAGAAACCCAGTGCAGAGGTTTTGGGGCCTCAACTGGGCAGAGGAGGAGGTGTCAGAGGAGACATACTGAAAAGAGGTGACTGCTGTCTCTGTGACATTGAAGGGAACCTGTGGGCAGCCTCTTACAGGAAGCTCCAGGAGGCAATGGCAATAGGCTCCTATGCTTTTGAGGTTTGTGACAAAGATAGAGCTGGAGAATGGGGAGAATGATGAGGCAAGGCCCAGAGTACCCTCAGCTATCCCTGCCCCTCACTGGTACTTACTGAATAGAGGAGGAACTAAGAACTACTGGTCTACCTTGCTGAGGATGAGGCTGGGCTTGTGGAAACTATGCAAAGGCCTGAGGGGGAAAAGCCTCCTAGGAAAACTGATGCAAGGCCTTCCAGATTTTGTGAGAGGGAGTGTCAAGTCACTTGGAACATAGTGGGTATT